>NC_080393.1:48880429-49135429 GCF_028751815.1 Salvia miltiorrhiza | reverse complement strand
AATCTACGAATAATTCGATAGTAATGCATAAGCAGCCATTTAAACATGGGTTCAAATTAATCTTAAAGGGGGCAAAAATTCATCTTATTTGAATACTTTATTTGTGTTTACAAACAATTTACTTCTAAAATTTATATTAACTTATTCATTATTCTTATTTCTCACTCTATTTTTTTTTTTTTGGTAGAATAACCAAATTGTTTTTAAGGTTAATTACACGAAAAATCATGAACTTTGGGCCGATTTTCATGTTTGCCATGAACTTTTTTTTTTTATCAAATTTTCCCAGGATTTAACCAATTGATCAATTTTGCCATGGTTTTGAGAAAACCCCAAATAGAGTGCTGACATGGCACTTTTCAGTCACCTGAAATATGACATGGCGCCGCCGGACGGAAACCAAAACGACGTCGTTTAGTTGGGGGTAAAACGACGTCGTTTTATCTCAAATTCCAGTCCCCGTCTTCTCCTCTCTGAACTCCGACGAGGAGCCGCCCACCGGACCACCCCTGCCCTCAGTCTTGCAGGGCCCTAATTTTCTATCTACTGCTCTTTCTTCGTCCACCCCCAAAGATGCCACCACCATCGTCGTCGGAAAGAAATCCGCAGCGACTACATCGAAAATTTCCCAACAATTAAAGGAAACCCATTCCCCAAATCGACAAATTTTCAATTCACCCATCCGATTCCTTCAATGGAGGCCCCAGGCTCATCGAAGAAGATGATAGCGATGCAGGAGAAGATGGTGGTCAACGATGGCGGAGCTCTGGTGATAGGGGTGGAAGAGCGGAGGGGGCGGTGGATCTGGTGATGGTGGTGGGGGAGGCCGATGGAGAAAGAGGTGTGGTGGTGGAGAAGGGTGGCGGGGCAGCGGCAAAATTCTTCAATTCCATAGCTGACTAAGTATTCTTCAATTCCAGAGCAAAGTATTCTTCAATTCCAGAGCTGACTAAGCCTTGTCAAAGGCAACTCTGCCGACTCTGCCCGACTCAGCTCTGCCCGACTCTACGACTCAGCTCTGTCGACTCTGCTCTGTGGGACTCTGCTCTGCTATGCCGACTCCCCCACTACGTGCCACATCAACTCGGTATTACCACGTAGGCGACAGGTCAGCTTGGTATTACCACGTAAGCGACACGTCAGCTTGGAGCTTTACTGGAGCAAAAAGCATGGAAAAATTGTTCAACCCCTTAAGTTCAGGGAAAATTTGATAATAAAAAAAAAGTGCATGGCAAACTTGAAAATCGGCCCAAAGTTCATGATTTTTTACGTAATTAACCCTTGTTTTTAAAATACCTCTTTTTCAAGCTGATTCTGACCTTATGCAACATATGGACAAATAGAAGTTGAATTTGGTGAACATTTGGCTGAGGTAATAGTGTGAACATACATTAGATAGACATGAGAGAGAGAGGCCCACCTCTTATATATGAACAAAGTTTTATGTATAGAAATTAATAAAGTCGAAGAACCCTAATCCAAAAAGTAGCCCTTTGATACCGAAGCCAACCGTATTCATCACTCCAGAAAACCCTCTGTGCCGCCGTCGCAAATGGAGGTTAATTTCACCTCAAAATTTGGTGGGTAACACCCAAATCCTCCACTGAGTAGCTAGATTGATTTACCGATTCAAACAAAGTAAGCTACAAAAGAGAGATATATATATATATATATAGCAAAAGCAAAGCAAGCTCAAAGTCCACTGTCTCCCTCTCTCTCTCTCACCTAGCTTCCACTAATCCTTCTCTTTTCTTGAATTATTACACCATTTATTGTATTGCAATCAAGATCAATTTCCTACTCACATATTTTAAAATCCAACAAATCTCGTCGAAAAAAAAATCGGTAGTGTATTGAATGGAGGGGCATCAACTACCACCAGCATTCCACACGAGGGATTTCAACCTGCAACAGCAATTCCACCGCCACGGCGAAGACGAGCAGAGCGAGACAAGCAGCCTAAAGCGCGGCCATGACGAGGGCGGCGGGGAGGGAGAGATGTCCGTCAACCGGAGGCCGAGGGGCCGCCCCGCCGGCTCCAAGAACAAGCCGAAGCCGCCGATCATCATCACGCGCGACAGCGCCAACGCCCTCCGCACCCACGTCATGGAGATCTCCGACGGCTGCGATGTCATGGACGCCATCACCAGCTTCGCCCGCCGCCGCCAGCGGGGCGTCTGCGTCATGAGCGGCACCGGCAGTGTCACTAATGTAACCCTAAGGCAGCCGGCGGCGCCGGGGGCGGTCATGACCCTGCACGGCAGGTTCGAGATCTTGTCGCTGTCGGGGTCGTTCCTCCCCCCGCCGGCCCCGCCCGCGGCCACCGGGCTGACTATATACCTCGGCGGCGGGCAGGGGCAGGTGCTGGGGGGCAGCGTGGTCGGGCAGCTCCTCGCGTCGGGGCCCGTCATCGTAATGGCCGCTTCGTTTAGCAATGCCGCGTTCGAGAGGCTGCCGCTTGAGGAAGATGAGAATGCGGCGGTTCAAGTTCAGGGCGGATCGCCGCCGCCGCTGCCGCCGCAAAATCAGCAGCAGCAGCTCATGGGCGACCCGTCTTTGCTGCAAGGGATGCCGCCTAATCTTTTTAATCAGATGCAAAACGAGGCGTTTTGGGCAACCGGTAGGCCGCCATTCTAGCTCCATATATCTTATTTCTCAACTTCATACAAAGCTTCTGCTCCCATTAATTCACTTGCTTTTAATACTATCAGATTATCAACATTTTCAGCTTAAATACTAGAAGGATTAATTTATCGTTGTTTTCTTATTGATTTGGTGTAAGTTTTGGTCTTTTTTTACAACGGTAATCTATCTTACTGCCCCCGATTTCAATGTCGCCCGCGATCGATCGAAAGTCCATCGTAATTTTATACTCCCTTCGTCCACAAAAATTAAAAGAAGATGATGACACGAGTGTATTGTGAGTGGAGAAGGGACTCTACTTAAATAGTAATGTTAATAATGATAATTAATTTTATTGTGAGTGGAGAAAGAATGTGATAAAAAGTTTTTAAAAATAGTGCACTAATTTTTGTAAACCTTTCAAAATAACAAAAAAAAAAACTACTTTTATGGATGAAGTGAGTATTTGCAACAGAAAGACAGGATTTAATAGGGAAATTAATGAGATGTTTAATTTAGTGATTGTTTGGAACTTTCAATCATGATGAGTTTGAATTTATGTTTCCATATATATATATGACATTTTTTTGTCATTGTTTGATTTCATGTTTCCGAGTTTAGCAAATAACTTCATTTTAGTCATTGTTTGCATTCTTGTTTCCATATATGTGACCATTTTTGGTTTTCCAGAGATATATATTGATCGATATTATCAGCGTTAAGCATCAAATGGTAGGAGCTGTCCAGCTGATTTTAATTATTAAATTTCTCATAGTAATCAGTGAGATTAAGGTATGATGCATAAGTAGAAGGGCCTTCATTAAAGGTATTTACAATTTCAATACATGGAGGGCTGGCAAAACATTTCACGAGAGGTACGGGCTTATCATATGCATATAATTTTCCTTGGGAAAATTATCAAAATATCTAAAATGTCCTATATATACTATTTATAATATTCGAATTTTCAATTTTGCATCTTAATCTAACGTTAAAATATTGAGTGATTCAACATATTAAAATATGATTGGATTAATTACATTCTTACCTATCTTTTCTTTGGCTTTGTTTAGTTGTGAGGGAGCGGATAAATAAATTGAGCTTACAATGCTCGTAGTAATTTTATCAATTTCAACTTTAGGTTGTATATAAGAGAAAAAAAAAAAAAAAAAAAAAAAACGTGAACGTACGTCATTTTGATGTCAAGTACTGTTTCCCCAAGTTGGCAAGAATTAACGGTTCTGGCAATAAAATTTTGACCGATGTTAGACTAGAATACAAAATTTAATGTTTTGGTATTATTTGGGCTCGTATGAAATAGCTAGGGTGTGATATGTTTGACTGAAATGTCTGTTATTATATGTCATAATAATATCATGTTTGGTACGTAGAATATAGAGCTAATTGTTAAAATAGGATCGTAACTTTCAGTGTTTTCAGAAATTAGACTATATATTACGGAATTTGAAAATGAGGACTATATGTTTTTGAATTTGAAAATGAGGACTATTGCTTACATTTGTTACAATACTCCTATTTCGGGCCATGATGAAAGCTATAGTCCTCATTTTGATGTGTTTAATAGAAGTATAAATGTAAAAAAAAAAAAAAATGGAAGCTTAGAGTCCTCATTTTCAAATTTCATAACATGTAGTCCTTATTTTCAAATTCTGTAACATATAATCCTATTTTTGAAAAATACTAAAAGTTAAGGTTCTATTTTAACAATTAGCTCTAGAATATATTAAAATATATGTGTTATTGGGACGAATGGAGTATTTACTAATTTTTTCGTTAAAACTCATGTCAAACCCTATATTATGTACTCCCTTTATCCACGATAAGTGTGGTCTTTTTTACTTTTTGTCCGTCCACAATAAGTGTAGTTTTTTCATTTTAGAACATATACATTTATACTTTTGCTCTCATTCACATACAATATATATTTATGATATATTCTTTATGGACAAATGGACTATAATTTTCGTTTTTCTCTTTTTTGTATATAATTCGGTACTTCTACTTATTAAGTTGGAGCGCTCAAATTCATAAAACGAGTCCACTACTAGTACATATAAATTGTTATCATTTGATGCAAATTCTATTTCTCAATAAACATTTACTCATTATTTTATAGTAATTCATGAGATGAGTATGGGTATAAGAGCATTCCCATTATATTATAAACAATTAATAATATGTATGTATGTATGTATATGCTGGTAGACACGTGAAGTGGTTGTGAGAGCAAGCTCTTTTTCGAGGCAAAAATGCAAGAGTTAGACTGTAAAGGGAAGAAGGTGGTGCAGGGACAAAGTGGCTTGAGCGTTATTTACGGATTTCTTTGGATTGATGTCTATTATTATATATATATTAATTAATTTTGTCGATGATCAAATGCAAGAACTTCGAGATCTAAAATCAGGAGCATAAACTCAGAAGATTCTTTGAACTGAAGCAAAAACCCTTTATATACGTGATGTCCATTGCTTCCTTTTAATGCTATGTGCCCAAGCTTATCCATTCTCTCGAAACAATATACCACATGCATGCCTTCTTTATTTTAATTATTATTTATACATCATCATTTCACTTATCTGTGATGCCCCGCTCTTTTAAATACATATTAGATTAAATATGTGCATTAGTTATAAAATTCTTTTAATTATTTATGGTGATTATTTTGTTCAGATAATATTATTTCAGCAAAAGTCTGTATAAGAGATACAGAGCTGCGATTTAATATTCAGTCATGAATGAAACCAATAATTAAATTTATTGGTTTAACTATACGTTTGAGACTTTGTTTTACCAGTTTATTGATTTAATCAATATTATTAGAAAATTTAGATTTATAACCGATTTTATAAATCGTGTTATTTAAATCAAATTGCTAGAATTATAATTTGAGATCATATGCATAATAATTTTATTATTTCGCATTATATGAGTTAAGGTATTAAGTCGCGAATTAATTCCGACTTTCACGTATTAAATCTCAAGATTGAGGATTTAATTTATATAAATACGACGAGTATTTATTAAACGAGAATTGGAGAATTATTACAGGAACTAGGAGAAACTAGATCACGGCACTACACGTATGTCTCGATTTTTCATCCAACACATCAATTCCTACACTATTTCCTACACTATTCCCTACACTATTCCCTATACTATTCACCTTCCCCTCCAATACACCATTACTGCAGAAGGAGATTGTAAAGATTGCAGATTTCTTCCTGTAGTATATCTGAACTCCATCACACCCCAAAGTCTCCTGTAGGAGAAGAAAATCACGCCAATATCCACAATTTTCAAAAGCTTCAGCACGCCGAGAAAGAAATTTCACGGTAAGATCACAATTGTCAAAGGATGTAAATTTCAACGATCAAATCTTCAAAAGTTGCAACTCCAGGTACCAAAATTTCCACCATTTTGATTCTGTTGTCTGCAGAAACTCCTCTATAAATTGAGGAGAGTTCTGCAGAAGGAAGAAGTGCAGCGAGCAAGAGTGAGTTTAGGAGATTTGTTTTTTTTTACTTGCAAGAGCTCAAGTGAGCTCCCTTCGCCGGGCCATTTCTTCGTCGACCGGCCACTAGGCTCTGAACCGAGAACGTGTACTCATTCCTCCATCTTTAGGCTACCAAACCCAACAATCGAAAGGCCGAAACCTTCTCTATATTTTCCCGACCAAAGGCCACAATATCCTTCGGAGGCCAACGTCGAATTCCCGACTTAGCCACCGGCCAACTTACGGCCTTCGTTTCTCACTATCCTTACGGCGAAAAAGGATCGAGAAACCACCGTTGTGTAGCCTGATCTATCTCGCACGAGGAAAAATAAGTCGTAGACCTTCGCGGCTAAACCCCATCGCGGAACGACGACCAGAAAAAAACCCCGGCGAACAACTTCCATTAGTGCTCACTTGGACAAGGGTAAGTTGACGCCCTTATTTCGATGCATTCCCGTTTCTATTATATTATGAGAAATTTCTGGGGTATAGATGGGAGTGTGGTAAATATTCGTACAAAGTTTCATATCATTTGAACTTCGTTTACTACCCTTTTAAAATTCGAGAAGTCTACTGCCCGTATCTGCTAAAACTGTCGTGAGGCAGATGATTAGGTTAATTATTTCAGTAACCATATGTTGATATTTAGCTCTCAAATTTTTATTCTATGAAGATATATGTGTTAGCTATCTACATATAAAATTTGAGCTCATTCAGGTAACGTTTACTATTTTTCAAAAATCTGGACTTTCAGTTGGCAGAAACTGCCGAATCTGGTAGGCGATGGGAAAATCGCTATATCTCTTAAACTACTTGGAGTTTTTCAACATACTTTTTTTTTAATTAAACTAGACTCAAAGAGGTCTCTATTGATATAAAATTAGACTCCATACGAGTTCGGAGTAAAAGCAGTTTATTAGTTGAAGTTGAATATATACAGTTTTGTTGAGATGGAAATGATTCAAAATAATTCTTATTAAGGATTTTAAAGTTTTATTGTTGATAAAATATCACTTTTAGTTTATAAATGAGCTATTGAGATATATAAATATTCTGAGAAAGATTTCATGAGAACTTGTTGGTAAAATTATATTAGATGGAATAGTTGATAAATGAAATATTAAAGATTTATTAATTAAATGGTTAAAATATTAAAATTATTAGATCTTCTCGAAAATTTCTTTTATAGTTAACTCCTATTATTATTTTAAAATATTTTTACAAATGTTCCTAAAATCTCACAATGAAATTTTCATCAGGAATTAATATTTAGAATTTATTAATGACTTATTAGTTCTTTTAATAGTAACAATATATATATATTGATTGGCATTATTAAATGGGGAAAAGGAAAATATTTTATAAATTATTCTTTATTTATAATGGATAAAAAAAAGGAATAATATAAAATGGGCTTTCCTACATCCTCAAAGGTACATGAAGTATTTCGATAAAAGAAGAACGATTGTATATGAGTTAGATACAGTCGTTTAAGGAAATATGGGTAGTTAGAGAAATGAGTGAATAGTGATTCACTGCATTTGTTGTTATCTTTTCTATTATTCACTCGAACACATGTTTCGTGTTATCAAAGGTTCAAATAAACAAAAGCGCCTGAGTAACCTATCGCGCTAAGGAAAGAGAATCATTGTCTTAAGTAGCAAAACACTGCAATCAGGTAGGCATTACTTTCATATATATCAAATGAGTTTAAATGTTACGTTCAAGCAAGTTATTTCATGACAAAATCTTTGAATTGATGTTATTTCAAGTATTGTCTTGCCATAAAATGTTTCAATTTCAGTATGATATCTGTCTGATATGGCTTTGCCAATTATCATGTAATCGAATTCGAGTCTTGAGCAGTTGATAGCTATCCTGCCTTGGCTAGTGTACACCAGTGACCGTGAGTCATCTAGCGGGTTGGCCGGTCAAGTGACCGTGAGAGGTGGCCACCTCTCCGGCACACAGATTCAGATATGATAGATTACAAAAGAACTTAGTCTGATCAGACGAACTTTAGAATTACAAATGAATTTAGTATGCTTAGGGCCTTTTTAAGTAAAAACCCTTGGTTATACTATTGAAATGGCATGACAATTTACAGTTATTATGTATGTATATGATTTTCGGCATATGTCTACTGAGTACTTTGTACTCAGCCCTGCATGTATTTCTAAATGTGCAGGTTGAGCAGTGATGAGTGATGATGGGGTGTCGTACGGAGCTTTGTCATATTTACTAAATAAACTCTTGGCGATACATGTCTTCATACATGTATCACGTTCTCATTTCCGCTGCGAACACTCAGTTATGATGCAGTTTATCCTATTATGTTGGATTGTCAAATCAAGTTATTGTATAAACACTTAAATCGGATACTCATGACCGATTACTCGTTATTATCTATATATATGTGTGACTTATTCTCATATGATGTCTAAATCTTAATTTAATTCATTTATAATTATTTATCACCCCTTTCTGTCCCCTCTCCTAATTTCCCTTCCCTAGTCACGGTTTCCCGGCTTACCTATCCTTAGTTAAGTCCGGTCGTGACAGAATGGTATCAGAGCAGTTCGGTTGCTCTGAACCCAAGAGTTATCCCAAAATTTATTCTTTACTGAATACTAGTGTTAGAAAGGTCAGTTGACAAAAGCTCAGCACCTCATCACAACATCCTGCTCAACAGAGAAACAGAGGTAAATATTTATTAAATATTGAGAAAGTTGTATTTTCAAATGTTTGTACAAGTGCTTAAATCTCATGCTATATGATTGAGTAGATTCCTTGATGAACTTAGATGCGTTAGAAATGTTTGATCACTCTTACAAAGAACATAGAAGCAAAACATATACATGAGTTTAGTTATCATTCACTACAGTTGAAGTGAAAAACACAATAGAAGAAAGAAAATCAGGCGTCACTCGAGGATGTATAAAGATAGAGACATGACGGAGCGTGTCACTCATGATGATACGGGCATAGTTCGAATTGTTCAAACATATCAACTATTGCCTTACCCAATAAATTTATTTATTATATAGCTCGTAGTGACAAAAGTGCATTGAATGATTTACTATTTGTGCAATGAGTTGAATCTCTTTCAACCCTTAAAATTTCAATACATATGTAAGTATTGGGATTATGACTGCACGATCTAGGACTTGTGAATTATTAATTATGCATAAGTCAGAGATTAAGACCAATATTACTTATGATATGATCACGACTTGTGTTGTTAATACATGAGAGTAATTAGAAACCTACTGCTATAATAACTTATTATGAGTTTAATTATAGAACGTCATTCTTTCAAAGATGGCAAGAACACGACGCACCGCTAGAAAGCAAATGACGAGGCGACCAAGTCCTGAAAGTATCCTCAGGGAATACCGAACCTACACACGTTGTTGGAGAGATGACCTAGGAGAGTTCCTCGCCCATTATTATCGACTGTGGAAAGCTGCACATCCCCATGGAGCCACTGGTTATGACGGGATCATGCGCTTGATCTTATTACTTCCACCAGACTGGCAGGGATGGGCTACAGAGCTCGCAGGTGACTACGTACACACTGCAGAAGAGTCGTTTGATCCAGAAGGCGATTTTCCACGGTTCATCGCAGCAATTCACTACACCTACGATGCCTTTGGCAGAGCATTCAGGGGACCATATATGAGGCCAGGAGACCTTGCTCCTGTTGGAGTTCGTCCGGAAGAAAGGACCCCACTTATGCCTACTCAGGCTCCTATAACAGCAGATCCACCCATCCCAGTGCAGAGTGTTTCCCCACAACTGTCTGTTCTCGGTCGTCGATGCCGAAACGACTTCGAGGCCGGGACATCACGTCCAAAAACCCAAAGGAAAGAGACGCCACCACCCCAATCACCAGTCGGTACACCCCCGATACAGCCACCTCCACCAGGGGAAGAGGACCCCATTTACAGTGCGGCCATGAAACAATTAGAAGAAGTCTTGCGTCAAGCACGCGAACTTATTGATAAGGGCAAAGCCCTGGCATGCACTGACAACGATGAAGGTGAGATCTTGCGCCAGGCACTCAAGACTGCTGAAAAGGGGAAAGCTCCAGCCCACGATGACACTGGGGGAAGTAGGAAGAAAACTCCAGGCAAGGCGAGTTGGAAGCCACTACCTGCTCAGCCTTTTTCCCTTAAGAAGGGTACTACGACCTCCGATGCAGGAACGCCCTGCAAGGATGTGGTGAAAATCCGACTTCTCAGTGGTCGTGTTCAGCTCGGGGCAGAGGGTGAGGAAACAGAGGACTACTACCTGGATATCGACTCCGAAGAGGATCCGGAGGAAGACCCAGAAGAGGATCCGGAGGAAGACCCAGAAGAGGATCCGGAGAAGAGCAAGTCTGCTAGCTCCCATGGATCGATAGTCTAGGGCAGTTGTATTTGCTTGTATGATGTATCTCGAACTCGTGGGTTGTAATATTCATCTATCTAGGAAGTTGTTACTACAGGAACGGTAACTACCTATGGACCGTTCTATAACTCCATATTATTCGAAGAGGCCTCTAGGAGGCAGAATCTTTAAGTACTTATATATAAATTCACGCCTTCAGTAAATTCGTGTGTTAAGTACTTATTATATTTCGTTGATTTAAAAGTTTTGCATACGATATAGCTAGTACAAGGAATTGAAGAAGCAATGAACGAGTGTTAGAATACATCTACCATGTACTAATAAACATATTATATTGACTTATCAGAATGCCACCAAAGAGAGGACGTCCAAGAGGTGGGAGAAGAATCCCACAAAATGATGAAAGAGGTCCAGAACCAGGGCCAGAACCAGAAATAGCTCCACAACCAATACGGCCAGAACGTAGAATAGAGGAATTGTTTTTACGTCAAAACCCACCTGTATTCAGCGGTACAGGAGATCCAGCTGAGGCTGAAACTTGGGTGCGTGCAATCGAACGCATCTTCAACTTTCTGCGCTGCACCGACCAGGAACGTTTAACCTGTGTATCTTTCCAACTGACGGGATCGGCTGACTTCTGGTGGGAAGCCAGAATGAAGACAATGACAGCTGATCAACTAGAAAACCTCACCTGGGAGCAGTTCAAGATTGGGATATATGATAAATATATACCCAAAAGTTACCGAAAGAAGAAAGAGATGGAATTCTATAACCTGAAACAGGGGAGGATGACGGTTACACAGTATGATAGGATGTTTTGCGACATGTCCAGATATGCCCCAGAACTAGTTGATACAGACGAGAAAATGGCTGAAAAATTTTGTGCCGGTCTGAGGCATGAAATCAGGATGGCTTTGGCTAGTCATGGAGGGTTGTCGTATACTGAATCCCTCAGTAGAGCTCTAGACATTGAGGCAGCAATGCCATGGGAAAGACCAGTGGCAACACCTATGCCACCACCCCCACAAGCCCAATCCCAGAACTACAAAGGGAAACGAAAATGGGAAGGCAATTACAATAGCCAAACTGAGAAGAAACCATGGCAGGGACAACCACCCCAGCAACAAGGCTTTGGAAGGCAAGTTGCTCCTAATCAGGCGGGGAACAACCAACAGAAAACTTCACCCTGCCCAAAGTGCAACAAAAACCATGGTGGAATCTGCAAGGCTGGCAGTGATAGTTGTTACATCTGTAACCAGAAGGGGCATTATGCAAATCGTTGCCCAAATAAGCAACACGGGATGAGCTTAAGGCCAAACCCACCATTCCAAGCCCCACATCTGAGAGCTATCCAAGCGCTACCCCAGCCACGTCATCTGCAATTGCCGCAGCCTCAACAATCACATCAACCACAGCTGCCACAACCACAGCCACGTCAGCAGCAACAAAAGATGCAACCGTATCACGCAAGAGCCTATGCTATCAAACAGAACCAGCCCGAGAAAAACCAGGGAAACCTGGCAGGTATGGGCATGCTACTCAACACACCTGTTGTACTTCTGTTTGATACGGGTGCTTCACATTCTTTCATTGCAAGTGCATGTGTGGACACCCTAGGACTCAAAATAGAAAGATCTAATTAGGACATGAGTATCTCTTCACCAATAGGAGGAACAATGACAGTAACGCATGTTTGCTCGAACTTAGAATTGAACATAGGATCACTAGAGGTCATAGCAAACAACGTATATGTTATACCGATGTCGGACGTTGATATAATCCTAGGAATGGATTGGCTAGCTGAAAACTACGCTACAATCTTATGCAAGGAGCGGAAGATCTCTTTCAAATTTCCAGAGAAAAATGCTTGGGAATTTCACGGGATAAGAATGGGTAGGAGAATACCAATTATATCCACCCTACAAGCAAGAAAGATGATGAATAAGAAGGACTCTCAGGCATTCCTCGTGTACCTAAACGGGAAAGCTGAGACAAAAAGAGCAATTGAAGATGTGGATATCGTACGAGAATTCCGTGATGTGTTTCCAGAAGACTTGCCAGGATTGCCACCTAATAGGCAAGTGGAATTTACCATAGACTTAGAACCGGGAGCGGCGCCAGTATCAAAGGCACCGTATAGGATGGCTCCAAAAGAATTGGAGGAACTAAAAATTCAATTGCAGGAACTACTGGACCTAGGTTTCATCAGACCTAGTGTATCCCCATGGGGAGCACCAGTTTTGTTTGTCAAAAAGAAAGATGGCACCTTGAGAATGTGCATTGACTATAGAGAGCTGAACAAGCTAACACTCAAGAACAAATATCCTTTGCCAAGGATAGAGGATTTGTTTGACCAACTTAGGGGTGCGAGTGTATTTTCAAAAATCGACTTGAGATCTGGCTATCATCAACTGAAGGTCAGACAAGAAAATATACCCAAAACAGCTTTTCGAACAAGGTATGGCCACTACGAGTTCGTAGTTATGCCATTCGGGCTAACAAATGCACCAGCTGTATTCATGGATCTCATGAATAGGGTTTTTCACCCCTACTTGGACAAGTTCGTCTTAGTGTTCATAGATGACGTCCTCATCTACTCCAAAAATGAAGAAGAACATAAAGAGCATTTGAGGACCACTCTACAAACGCTAAGGAATGAACGACTCTACGCCAAATTCAGCAAATGCGAGTTTTGGCTGAGAGAAGTCACATTTCTAGGACACATCGTATCATCAGAAGGAATCAAGGTAGATCCTGCTAAAGTGGAAGCAGTACAAGAATGGAAGTCGCCAACAAATCCAAACGAGATCAGGAGTTTCTTAGGATTGGCTGGCTATTATCGAAGGTTTATTGAAGGATTTTCGAAAATAGCAAGGCCAATGACGCAACTGCTCAAGAAGGGGATCAAGTATACTTGAACGGACGAGTGTGAGGAGAGTTTCCAAAAACTCAAGAAGATGCTAACTACTGCGCCGGTTTTAGCAGTCCCCGAACCAGACAAAGAATATGTAATCTACACGGATGCGTCCAAAAATGGACTAGGTTGCGTGTTGATGCAAGATGGCAAGGTAATAGCATATGCATCACGACAACTTAGACCTCATGAGTTGAATTATCCGACTCATGATCTGGAACTAGCTGCAGTAGTACATGCATTAAAAATCTGGAGACATCACCTATATGGAGTTAGGTGTGAGATTTTTACTGATCACAAAAGTCTGAAGTACTTTTTCGAGCAAAAAGATCTAAACATGAGACAAAGGAGATGGCTCGAATTAGTAAAGGACTATGACTGTGGTATTAACTACCACCCAGGCAAGGCTAATGTAGTAGCCGACGCATTAAGCCGAAAAGTCTCGTCAAAATTAGGACATCTTCTCACGAGAGAAGTTGAGCTTATAAAAGAATTTGACAAGATGAAGATAGAAGTGATTAAACCACCTGGAACTATAGCAGGCGTTGTTGAGACAATACCTAGTTTAAGAAAAATGGTGGTAGAAGCACAAAGAAAGGATGAGAAGATGGAAAAATTACGGGAAAAGATAAGATTAGGAGATCTCAAAGATTTCCAAGAAGCACTAGACAATGCCATACTCTTTGAAGGAAGGATATGCATTCCTCAAGATGAAGAACTTAAGAATAAAATCTTGAGCGAAGCCCATGATACCCCTTATACTGCCCACCCGGGAAGTACTAAGATGTATCAAGATCTAAAAGAGAATTTCTGGTGGGAAGGAATGAAACGAGATGTAGCCTCGTTTGTTGAACGATGTCTTGCTTGCCAGCAAGTGAAAGCCTTACACCAAAGGCCTTACGGGGAACTACAACCCTTGGAGATACCAGAATGGAAATGGGATGATATAGCAATGGACTTCGTCACAGGATTGCCAAGATCCAAGCGAGGTAACACGGCTATATGGGTCATTGTGGACAGACTTACGAAGTGTGCGCACTTTATACCAATCCCAATCACCCATGGATCCGACAAGTTAGCTCAACTTTATGTTAGAGAAATTGTGCGTTTGCACGGAGTGCCAAAGTCAATTACATCGGACAGAGATTCCAAGTTCACATCCAGATTCTGGATCAGTTTACAAAAAGAACTGGGCACAAGATTGAATTTTAGTACAGCTTTTCACCCACAGACAGATGGTCAGTCTGAAAGAACGATTCAAACATTGGAGGATATGCTGAGGACAGTAGTGCTAGACCAGGGTGAAAACTGGGAGCACATTTTGCCACTCATCGAGTTTGCATATAATAATAGTCACCAAGCGACTATCGCTATGGCACCCTACGAAGCACTGTATGGGAGAAAGTGTAGATCGCCACTTTATTGGGATGAAGTGGGCGAGAGAAAAATCCTAGGGCCAGACACAATAGGTGAAATGATTGAAATCGTTCGCCAAATCCGACAGAGGATTAAGGAGGCCCAGGATAGACAAAAGTCATATGCTGATAAACGCCGAACTGACTTACAATTTGAGAATGGAGAAAAAGTCTTTCTGAAAGTTTCTCCATCAAAAGGGATCATTAGGTTCGGAGTTAAAGGGAAACTTAGACCCTGATTTATAGGACCCTATGAGATCCTAGAAAGAATAGGCCCAGTGGCTTACAGGCTGGCATTACCGCCAAGTCTAGGAAATGTCCATAATGTTTTCCACGTATCACAACTTAGGAAGTACGTTTTCGATCCAAAGCACGTGATACACCAAAATGAGATGATCCTTAATCCAGACCTGAGCTATGAAGAAAGACCCGAAGCGATTTTAGATAAAAAGGTGCAACAACTCCGAAATAAATCAATCACCTCAGTGAAAGTTCTTTGGAGGCACCATGGACAAGAAGAAGCTACGTGGGAGCTCGAAGACAAGATGAAAGAAAAATATCCAGAGTTGTTTAACGAAGGTATGCAAATTTCGGGACGAAATTTATTTTAAGGGGGGTAGTATGTGATGCCCCGCTCTTTTAAATACATATTAGATTAAATATGTGCATTAGTTATAAAATTCTTTTAATTATTTATGGTGATTATTTTGTTCAGATAATATTATTTCAGCAAAAGTCTGTATAAGAGATACAGAGCTGCGATTTAATATTCAGTCATGAATGAAACCAATAATTAAATTTATTGGTTTAACTATACGTTTGAGACTTTGTTTTACCAGTTTATTGATTTAATCAATATTATTAGAAAATTTAGATTTATAACCGATTTTATAAATCGTGTTATTTAAATCAAATTGCTAGAATTATAATTTGAGATCATATGCATAATAATTTTATTATTTCGCATTATATGAGTTAAGGTATTAAGTCGCGAATTAATTCCGACTTTCACGTATTAAATCTCAAGATTGAGGATTTAATTTATATAAATACGACGAGTATTTATTAAACGAGAATTGGAGAATTATTACAGGAACTAGGAGAAACTAGATCACGGCACTACACGTATGTCTCGATTTTTCATCCAACACATCAATTCCTACACTATTTCCTACACTATTCCCTACACTATTCCCTATACTATTCACCTTCCCCTCCAATACACCATTACTGCAGAAGGAGATTGTAAAGATTGCAGATTTCTTCCTGTAGTATATCTGAACTCCATCACACCCCAAAGTCTCCTGTAGGAGAAGAAAATCACGCCAATATCCACAATTTTCAAAAGCTTCAGCACGCCGAGAAAGAAATTTCACGGTAAGATCACAATTGTCAAAGGATGTAAATTTCAACGATCAAATCTTCAAAAGTTGCAACTCCAGGTACCAAAATTTCCACCATTTTGATTCTGTTGTCTGCAGAAACTCCTCTATAAATTGAGGAGAGTTCTGCAGAAGGAAGAAGTGCAGCGAGCAAGAGTGAGTTTAGGAGATTTGTTTTTTTTACTTGCAAGAGCTCAAGTGAGCTCCCTTCGCCGGGCCATTTCTTCGTCGACCGGCCACTAGGCTCTGAACCGAGAACGTGTACTCGTTCCTCCATCTTTAGGCTACCAAACCCAACAATCGAAAGGCCGAAACCTTCTCTATATTTTCCCGACCAAAGGCCACAATATCCTTCGGAGGCCAACGTCGAATTCCCGACTTAGCCACCGGCCAACTTACGGCCTTCGTTTCTCACTATCCTTACGACGAAAAAGGATCGAGAAACCACCGTTGTGTAGCCTGATCTATCTCGCACGAGGAAAACTAAGTCGTAGACCTTCGCGGCTAAACCCCATCGCGGAACGACGACCAGAAAAAAACCCCGGCGAACAACTTCCATTAGTGCTCACTTGGACAAGGGTAAGTTGACGCCCTTATTTCGATGCATTCCCGTTTCTATTATATTATGAGAAATTTCTGGGGTATAGATGGGAGTGTGGTAAATATTCGTACAAAGTTTCATATCATTTGAACTTCGTTTACTACCCTTTTAAAATTCGAGAAGTCTACTGCCCGTATCTGCTAAAACTGTCGTGAGGCAGATGATTAGGTTAATTATTTCAGTAACCATATGTTGATATTTAGCTCTCAAATTTTTATTCTATGAAGATATATGTGTTAGCTATCTACATATAAAATTTGAGCTCATTCAGGTAACGTTTACTATTTTTCAAAAATCTGGACTTTCAGTTGGCAGAAACTGCCGAATCTGGTAGGCGATGGGAAAATCGCTATATCTCTTAAACTACTTGGAGTTTTTCAACATACTTTTTTTTTAATTAAACTAGACTCAAAGAGGTCTCTATTGATATAAAATTAGACTCCATACGAGTTCGGAGTAAAAGCAGTTTATTAGTTGAAGTTGAATATATACAGTTTTGTTGAGATGGAAATGATTCAAAATAATTCTTATTAAGGATTTTAAAGTTTTATTGTTGATAAAATATCACTTTTAGTTTATAAATGAGCTATTGAGATATATAAATATTCTGAGAAAGATTTCATGAGAACTTGTTGGTAAAATTATATTAGATGGAATAGTTGATAAATGAAATATTAAAGATTTATTAATTAAATGGTTAAAATATTAAAATTATTAGATCTTCTCGAAAATTTCTTTTATAGTTAACTCCTATTATTATTTTAAAATATTTTTACAAATGTTCCTAAAATCTCACAATGAAATTTTCATCAGGAATTAATATTTAGAATTTATTAATGACTTATTAGTTCTTTTAATAGTAGCAATATATATATATTGATTGGCATTATTAAATGGGGAAAAGGAAAATATTTTATAAATTATTCTTTATTTATAATGGATAAAAAAAAGGAATAATATAAAATGGGCTTTCCTACATCCTCAAAGGTACATGAAGTATTTCGATAAAAGAAGAACGATTGTATATGAGTTAGATACAGTCGTTTAAGGAAATATGGGTAGTTAGAGAAATGAGTGAATAGTGATTCACTGCATTTGTTGTTATCTTTTCTATTATTCACTCGAACACATGTTTCGTGTTATCAAAGGTTCAAATAAACAAAAGCGCCTGAGTAACCTATCGCGCTAAGGAAAGAGAATCATTGTCTTAAGTAGCAAAACACTGCAATCAGGTAGGCATTACTTTCATATATATCAAATGAGTTTAAATGTTACGTTCAAGCAAGTTATTTCATGACAAAATCTTTGAATTGATGTTATTTCAAGTATTGTCTTGCCATAAAATGTTTCAATTTCAGTATGATATCTATCTGATATGGCTTTGCCAATTATCATGTAATCGAATTCGAGTCTTGAGCAGTTGATAGCTATCCTGCCTTGGCTAGTGTACACCAGTGACCGTGAGTCATCTAGCGGGTTGGCCGGTCAAGTGACCGTGAGAGGTGGCCACCTCTCCGGCACACAGATTCAGATATGATAGATTACAAAAGAACTTAGTCTGATCAGACGAACTTTAGAATTACAAATGAATTTAGTATGCTTAGGGCCTTTTTAAGTAAAAACCCTTGGTTATACTATTGAAATGGCATGACAATTTACAGTTATTATGTATGTATATGATTTTCGGCATATGTCTACTGAGTACTTTGTACTCAGCCCTGCATGTATTTCTAAATGTGCAGGTTGAGCAGTGATGAGTGATGATGGGGTGTCGTACGGAGCTTTGTCATATTTACTAAATAAACTCTTGGCGATACATGTATTCATACATGTATCACGTTCTCATTTCCGCTGCGAACACTCAGTTATGATGCAGTTTATCCTATTATGTTGGATTGTCAAATCAAGTTATTGTATAAACACTTAAATCGGATACTCATGACCGATTACTCGTTATTATCTATATATATGTGTGACTTATTCTCATATGATGTCTAAATCTTAATTTAATTCATTTATAATTATTTATCACCCCTTTCTGTCCCCTCTCCTAATTTCCCTTCCCTAGTCACGGTTTCCCGGCTTACCTATCCTTAGTTAAGTCCGGTCGTGACATTATCTTTTCTACTTTTATTAATTTCTTTCATGAATACTTATTCTCAATATATATTTCTATATATAAGTAAAACCACAATGTTTTATTGTCAAGTTAGAGTCAATTTTTGACAATAATATTTAAGTTTGTATATTTATTTGCAAGTTTTACACAGAATTAAATATTCTTTTATTTAGGCATCAATAGCTCTGTAAAACATATATTTTGTCGTTCAGTTCATTTGCTTGACTTCCTTTAATTTCTATTTGATAACTAATAAGGATTACTTTGCAAAATATATTAGTGAATCCAAATTCTATGTATGGTGGATCCATTGAAATATATACTCATATTTTATCAATATGTTTCTTTTAAATTAATTTATAAAAATAATCATTTTTTATTATAAAGATAATCATAGCCACAAACATAAGAATGATAATAAAAAAAAACTAGCTAGTATTTAGCTTAAAGTATCACTTTATCCTTAATTTAGAATTAAAAGTATTTGTGATTTTAAATTGGAGACAAAATAAAGTTAATTTATGACTGACGATCTTCATGATTGTTGGTTATTATAGTAAAAAAAAAAGTAAAATTGCAAAAATGAGTAATTTTTTCTTAATCTTTTATCTAAGTAAATAATTTTATCATCACATTAGTAAAATAAATATTTTTTTAATTCACTAGTTTTTTTTTTTTTTTTTTGAGCGATTAATTCACTAGTTTTCGTTTCATCTCTTTTAGACATATATATACACGAGTTTTTAATGCACCGAAATTCCTCACTTAGGGTTTTTAATGCATCGACATTTTTCCCCTGGAGTTTTTTACATTAAATTTTCTTCATCAAGGTTTTGATGAGACTTAATCCTTAAATTATTTTAATGTGCTTTCAAGGATGTTTAGGCTAGTTTTCTTTTATTAATTTTTACCTAGTAACTCTATTTATATATTAATGCACTGAAATTCTGACGTGCGGTGCTTAATTTTATTTTCGACATATTACTTTCTTGATCTCTGCTGTTGTTGACCATCACGGTCACTAATTTTTGTAAATAAGTCGAGATGAATACTAGTAAGTTTGAGTTCAATTTGTTTGAATATTTGGGTGTTCAAGTTTGGTTGGAATTTGATTTGAGCTTTTTTGAACATACCATTATAATTGATGAAGATATGAATCTAGTCAATTTGTTACCAAATATGTCAAATCAAACGCGCTTTCATAAAAATTAATTGAATGTTCATCAAATTTTACTAACTTGTTCACACATATTAGATTTCTTCTCAACTTCTCAACACATTTGAGCTTTTGAATTGAACCTCTCTCTCTCTCTCTCTCTCTCTCTCTCTCTCTATATATATATATATATATATATATATATATATATATATATAGGGGCGCGCTCCAGTGAGACCCTCTATTTTTCGTGTAACATGAGTACAATGAATAAGACATATAATACTAATGAACAAAATGTATATCTAATGAACAAAATGTATATACTGATGAAAAATAAAATTTAAAAAATTCGTAATGAATAAGACATATATACTGATGAACAGGGCCGTATATACTGATGAACAATGCAGTATATAATGACGAATAACAAAATTTAAAATATTCTGCTCCCTCCAGAATTCGAACCCTGCGAAAAAAAAATCACCCTCCAGATACAATATCAGCCATAGGATTGATAAAATAAACGCACCAGATCGTGCCCTAGATCTCACTAAAATTAGAGAGTCTCATTGGAGCGGCCCCCTATATATATATATATGTGTGTGTGTGTGTGTGTGTGTGTGTGTGAGGGCTAGAGTATAAAATAGGAACAAATCTTGACCACATATCTAGTGTAGATTAATGGTCCATATGTAATATTCTTCAATTTCTAGAATTCGAAGGTGATCAACTGAGAATGCATACAGTTTTCACATTCAAGAGTATATTGGACATTTTAATTCGGACGTTCAATCTGCAACAACTGGAATCCGAAAATTTAATAAGGAAAGTAAAATTTAATATGATTTCAATTTGGTTGACTGAATATATGTATTCAACATGGGTGAATCAATTTGGTTGGGTCTGAACTGAAATGGTATATTCTATGAATTAGGTATTATTATTATTATTATTATTATTATTATTATTATTATTATTATTATTATTATATAATAAAATTCTGTTAATTCGTGTAATATTTTGTATAATGCATTTATCATGTGAATTGTGACTATATATTGTATGAATTGAATTTAACATGTTAGATTGATTCGTGGAAATTAATGCTCATGAATCACATAAGTTGCGTGGATGAATTGAAATTGTGTACCGTATGAATTACTCAATATCATTGTACTGTATGAATTATTCAATATCGCTCTCTGGTAACAACATGAATTAATTTCTGATTCGGTAAACGGAGCAGTAGGCATATCATTATCAGCTTGGTTCACCAGGTTATAAGAAGTAGTTTTGTACGAGCTTATAAGTTGTCAAAGTATTTGGATAATTGAGCTTATAAGCTAGAAAAGGGAAAACTTTATTAGAGAGAGAAAATTGAAAAAGGCATGAAACTAGAATGATGTATGATAAAAATAAAAAATCATAGCTAAGTTATTTTTGTAAACTGAGTGTTGTTTATAAGATAATGAGAAAATAAGTTGGGGTAAATTAACTTATTTTTTGGAAAGCTTATTTTTACAACTTATAAGCTTTTTAGGAGCTTATTTTGCCAAACCCTTTAAAGGAGCTTATAAGCTCCTAAACAACTTATAAGTTGTTTTAAAGAACTTATAAATTCAACCAAACATCCTCTTAAAATAGGCTATAAATATAAGGGAGATATCCCATTGTTATATACATTTTCTCCTTGTAACAAAATGCTGCCAAAATCAATACAAAAATTCAATATTTAAGCTTATTTGTGTCAGTTGCCGTTATTATTCAAATTCCGTCACCCCATTCAAATATTCAAATCTTTGATGTGTCCATCATAAGTTCAAGTTTTTCGACTACAAAGGGCAAAATCAAGCTCTCTCCAACAATATCCATACACTCTTCCATTTGAATTAAAAAAGAACGATGATCATGATAGCACTTAGTTAATTTTTATGGTTTTTAATGTTCCTATTATGTCAATTTTATAGGAATTGAGTATTTGATAGTTGTTTTGTGATTAAATTATTTTATCATGTGAAATGTGATGCTTGCTCGTACTTTGGTGAAATTCACATAAATTTAGAAACTGAATTTAGAAGTACGGTCTGAATGAAAATAGTAGATGATCTCGATACGAGGTTCTCGAGAGCAAACATATTACAAATCGAAGTTCGAACGAGGGTGATATGATTGAAACAAGAAAGTCACGCGTAATAGTGAATAGTGGTCGCCGAGATTTCGGAATTTTATTTGTATTTTCGAGTTCTACACTGTATTTATCACATTTGCCTACATATAGGTAGGGATGTCAATCGGGCCAGCCCATCGAGTTTTCGGGCTAGCCCTATCGGGTTCCGGGTTAATCGGGTGCGGGCTAATTGGGTTGGAGATTTTTTCGGGTTGTAAATCTTCAACCCTAACCCTAAACGTTCGGGTTTCGGGCTAGCCCATCGGGTTGGAGGTTTTAAAAATGTAAAAATAAAATTATCATTTGTATTTTATTATTATTCTTAATGATCTAATGTATAATGTATAAAATATACATAGAGATACCATTTTATACCTTTCCATAACCAAATTACTCAACACCTACTCTTTAGACCTTATGCTCAATTATACGATCACATCAACATACCACAATCTGTTATCATAAACAAAACAGAAAACCAAGACCAGATTTTGTATATAAAATCAGGCACATACAATAATTTTATAATAATAGTGGATGAGACCTTGAATCAATACAAATTGAACCTGAGACATAACACTCTTTAAACTGTAGACTCATGAAGGAGTTTGTAATTCAATGAGAAGGACAGAACCTTCAAATCGGGATGATAATTCAATATTGTCGTGCTTGATCTTGTTGTGTGTGTGTGGCGTGAGTTGATTGAAGCCAGGGGAGGGGCGGCGGCGGCGGTAGTGGCTGCTGCTACTGCCCGTTCTGATAAGAGAACGAGGGAGATGGTGGCGGTGCAGGGCAGCGGCGACAGTAGGCCTGGGGGGCTAATGCTGTTGTTGTCGGGCGTGAGTGGGCGGCGATTCTCGCCGTGGATTGACGAGAGCCGACGGCAACGGCCGCGGAGCTGTTGTCGTGGGTGAGAAAAGAGGAAGAGGAGAAAATTAGGGATTTAGGAATAAGGGAATTTTAGGGATTTTAGGCGTGGAGAGTCAGGGTAGGAAGGAGAGGTGGTGGCCGGCTAGAGAAGCGGCGGAGACGGCCGCCGGAGTTCCAGGCGGAGACTCGAGCTTCGTCTATTCCAGGCGGCCGCTGACTCGCTGAGCAGACCGTCAATGGTGATGGGCCTGATGGTTGATGCGAGTGGAGGCGAGGCAACCGGCGGTGGTGGCAGATGGGCTCTCCGTCGGCACCTCAGCGGTGGTGCAGTGAAGAATGGGGTGAAAACTGAAAAGGCTGGAGTGGAGATGGAGGCGCAGGCGCAATGCTGGAGTGGAGAGTGAAACTTTAATTCAAACCCTAAATTTTTAATTTTTTATGTTAAATAATATGCAGCCCGACGGGTTGGCCCGATAACCCGACGGGCTAGCCCGCCTTAACCCGCCAACCCGAACGGGCTAGCCCGATTTGTTATCGGGCTACAATTTTTCAGCCCTAACCCTGTAATTTTAGCGGGTTATTCGGGTCGGCCCACGGATTTCGGGCTGGATTGACATCCCTACCTATAGGTCCTTTTATTGGCTTATTTGACATCTATCTTCTCTATCTTTTCATATTTTTCAATTTTTTTTAAATTTAGAATTGATTGCTTTCATAGTTTTTAGGTGTCAGATTTATTTTCTGCAAGAGTGAAGATTCAAGTTGTTCATCCTGAATTCTTTTAAGGTTTTATCAGTTTTATTTATTCAATTTCTTATTTTAATTATTGTTTAATTTACGTTACTATGTGTGACTAGTTTATTTTTGTATTCTAGGGCTTGTAGTTGATTGAATTTATGTGATTGATTTATTGATACTTTATTGCCTTCTATTTTCAAATCTTGGTGCTTATTCTTGTGGATTATCTGGTCAATAATTTGCAGGATTAGTTATTTAGTTTGAGACCTAGTGGAGATAACTGTTTAACTGATTTAGGAATATGTGATATGATTTTAAGCTTGAAACATAGCGGAGATAGGTGAATAATAAGGAGTTATTCTTATGTGTTTTTAGGAGTTAGTAGATTTTCTTGAGATCTAACGGAGATAGAATTTATTAATCAATTGTCATAAACTTCTCTAGCGAGAGTATGTGATTTATTTATGTGATCTCTCATCAAGACTGAGTTAAACTGGTAATTTGGATTAATAGGTTAATTGTGTGGATTTAATTAATGAAATTGCATTCCCTAGGATCGGTGACTTTATTATTTAATTTATTCATTTGATTTTATTTTGCATTAGTTGAGTCGTATTTTTAGATCTTCATCATATTTCTGTTTGTTTACCTGAATATTGACTTAGTACATTATAGGATTATTCATTGTGTTTTCACTTGTCAATCCCGTATTAGTTGCTATATATGTTGCAATTGCACCGCATAAGTTGCGGTAATATATTGCTAGTAAAATAGTGATCAACTTTTTGAATTAAAAAAGACCGACGATCCAATAATTAGCGGGTTTCGAGTCTTTCTCTCTCTCTTTTTACGTGAAACTATTAGATCTTATTTAAACCACCTTCAGCAAACTATTTAGTAAATATGAGGATTTTTTTTTAGGGAACAGAAAAAAACTTGTATTTTGTGTTCCTCTCTCTTAGAAGATATTGATCATCTTATGTGTTTTTGTAACTTCTCTTATGGAATTTGGAGAAAGTGTTGTGGATGGCATTAGAATTCAGATGGCGGACTCAAATATTTTTAGGAGCCATTTTTTACAGACTATCTATCAAGAAGATTTTGAACATTATTTGACAATGTGTTTGTAGGAGCAGATGAAAAATTAGGAATGCTATTATTTTTTAAAGGCTCATATCGGTTGCGGATAATATTGTGGAAGACATCAAAATACGATCTTGGAAGTGGATTTGATCTTTATTTTTCTTTTCTTCTTTCACTTATTCATAATTGGTGCTCTCTTTTCTGATTACATATACCTCATATATCCACAAATGAAGTGATTTTATAATTTGAAACCCCTGTACTCGTTTAATTTTTATCATTCATTTTTTGACTTCTCAACAAAAAAAAAAAAAAAAATTACCTTTTTCTGACCGGAAAAAAAAAATTATGATCACACAAATAATGAAACTTGCACAATATTATAGCTTCAAATGGCAGCTAAAACACTTCATATATACACAAACAGATCCATTTCTCAAAAATACAAATTTAATAAATCTAGATGACAGCTACCATCACTTTATGTACAACTTCCAGGACCAGCGGACGTGGAATAAACAACGGTTGTAACTTAATTTAGATACACAAAAACCCTATAATAACATCAATCATTTTGAGATTGTGTCTTCTTCTATTTTATGGTCTTTCCTCATATTATATTCAATCCAATCTCGCCAATCCATGTTTCTAAGCTTTAGTTTACAATGAAAATAACCATATGTATTCTTTACAAGTTTAGCCATAATCGATTCTTAGTCTCTTCAGCTCAGCTTGAAAACCAGAAGTGGACTGTAGCGTTCGTTGCGCAAGAACCCTTATATCCTCTCGTGAACAATCCCGAGAAATGCGAACTAGCTCCCACAATGCACCTCCATTAATCATGTCTCTTGCATTAACCTCTGTCACAAAGCAATCGAGCATTTTAGGTATTACCATAAATCTAGTCATCTCGGCTTTTCATCAAGTAGACGTAGCACGTAGTAAGATACTTACCATGTTGACCTAAATGGCAAAGGGCGAGCTCAATGTGTCGCCTGATTGGTGAGGCTTCATTGTTGGCATTCTTAACTATCCAAGGAAGGGCGCCATCTTCGATCAGAACAGATCTCCCAGTCTTAATCCCTAAAAAAGCAATTAACAGTTGTACAGATAAATTATGTATACATTATGTTTATAATGGCTGAAACCAGATCAAATGTGAAACTGAATGGAAATAGTGAGAGAAGAAAATATAACATAGTTAAATGGGCCGTTGTTATGTTTAAAGACTTGCTGAAATATGAAATATTGTAACATCAACAATGATGAAATGGTGAATGAGAATGCCATGTAATCGTAATTTAGTTGGTGGGCAGAAACACCCAAAGCTCTTTATACCTGTGGTGGATGCCCTAGACTCACATTTGGCGAAGTTCGCCATCCCACGGGCCACTTGTGCAAGAACATCTGGATGTCTACATCTAACCATTCCCAGCAAAGCTCTAATACCACCTTCAGCTCTCAGCTTTATTTGCAGCTTATCTGAGAACATGAACATGACAGACGGCATTGGAAACAGAAAAAGTTCAACTCTAGCTGCCCCTACGTACATGGTCTAATGGAATTTAAAGTGATAGCAAATTGTTATCTGATAGCCGAGATGAGATATGCATTCAAAGCCAAGTTGGAGTATTAAGGGTGTGTTCTCTTTGATGGAAATGGGTGGATCACCCTTTTTCCACTCTTTTCATATGTTCTGTAGGGTGGATAGTTTTCCTCGGGCAAGATGGAAAAAAGATTTGGGCAGTCCACTTTCCCTCCTTTTTACTCTAATTCATGATAATTTTATCATGGGGAATTCATCGTGATAATATTTTCCCATATTTTTCCACTCTAGAGAACATGAGATGAAAAAGGTGCGGAACACTAAAATGTGATATCCCATATTTTCTTATCCCTACTTTTCTTATGACAAATTTGCAACCAAAGAGAACGCATCCTGAGAGAATCAAATCAGAGAACACAATGGCATTTCAAGGATGAACTCCATAGGGTAAGCCAACAGTAGAATATGAAGATATAATGACTGGAAGATTCATCAATTTTTTGGGAGACATCGTTGGGCACTAACAAAAACATATGAGAAGAACCAAATTTACTAAATAACACATTAAAACTCTACTCTTCTGGAGCATCATTAGCAGGAGGAGAATAATGCTCATTAGGGTGGGGCCGGTAGGCGACTCAGATTGACAAGAAAAGGAATTAAAGCGTTGCTTCTTACCATTGCCACAAAGATTAGCAATAGCTCCAGCAACCATGCGGAGCGTTTGAGGATCCTCTGACTTGGTTGCTGTTAGGGACAACAAGCTTATGCCCCCTTGAGACATTATGAGCTCCTGGTTGGTTTCTGACAATCCCCATGAATCAAACATATGAGGAAGTATGAAACTATATATATATCATCAGTAGACATGACATAACTCCAACTAATGGAAAATTACCATTCATTGCAAGATTTGCAATGGCGCCAGCCGCTACTCTATGAATGGTCTCATCATTGGAATTTCTCAGAAGCTCAAGTAAGGATGTAAGCCCACCAGCTTGAACAATCTTTTGCTGATTTGATTCTGAAGATTTAAGGAAAGATGATATGTGAAGATCTTGACTTTATTCAGCAATCAGTCATGCGAGGGGCTATAACTTTTCTTTGTAAAGATGATATTCTGAAGACCTAGATGACAACATGAGCAATTCAAGACCTTATTCAGCGTGATGAGAGACGCGGGAAATTTTCCAGTAGTAGATAATTTAGCAGGCCACTGCATTATAAGACAGAAACGTGGCCCAAACTTAATTGGAAAAGATTAACACCAGCTTCATCTAGAGAGTTTGATAATTATCGCACAAAGTATTTGGCTATGAAGAATAACCGCGTTCTACCGAACAACTCGTGTAATGACCATCTCTGTAGTTTCAAAGCATGCCATTCCTTCCATTTTCAGTTTGAAGATCTCATAAAAGAAGTATCAATTTATAACAATTCCATTATAGATACTGAGCATGAATAGAGCCACAAGGGGCAAATATAAACCAGTATGACTGCAGAGAGGTATCCTAGTTCCAATGGCACACCACTGATCAAATTTACAGAACCAGCACTTCAAAAAGAAGAGGACTTAACTTTTAGCATCTGTGCTCAGCCTCATATGTATGGATGAAGAAAGATAGAGGAAAAAAATACAGGAAACAGAGATGACATTATATTGTTAAAATGAAAAGGAAAGTCATTCGGATATACCTTCCGCTGCAAGATTAGCAACTACTTTAACAGCATGAATCCGTACATCAGCATCATCAGATTGAAGTAATGACAATATTTTATGCAGCCCCACTGTTGCAGTGTGGTAAAATTCATCAATACAATTGCTAGAGTAAAAGAATATGAACAATAACCCAATAGGAATCTTATTGGAAATCGATTAATGATGAAAGTAAAATTAACAAAGGACAATCAGGAGAAGGTTTTATCCTGCCCAAGTGCAAGTGTTGTTATTATGGGAAAGAATGTAAATCCTAGACAAGACTTTTCGTGGGAAGAAAAACTTGTTTTATTCAAATAAGCCATGCAGAGCCCATCTAGGAGCCTGCAGCCTAAAACTAAAATTAACTGACTAAAAAAAGGAGACTAAAGACGCAGGGCTCCACACACGCAAGTCTCGTGTAAGCTCTGTCCGTAACAATGAGACTAGAAAACAAGGTCCCACAAAAGAATTGGATTAAAAGTAACACACAAAAAATCATAAGTCCACCTTGTTCGAAGAGTTTCACAACTGATGCTTTGTCTCCATCAGCAGGCTCTCTCTGTTGTTGATGCTTAGGCTGAGGGATGAGTGAGTCCAGAGAACTTGGTGCTTGTCCACTTAATCTTTTGTCAAGATTTCTTCGTGACTACAAAGTCATAAATAATAACAAAGTTAATAATTCATCATGCACAATCCTACTACTCCGGGCCCTTTTTTTATTTCTTTTTTTTATTCTCCAAACAAAATTCCAGTCCAATAGCCAACGAAAAATCCAGCACACACAACAGATGGACTAACGATTCCCGAAAGCAGGAAGAACAGATGAATTTGGACTGCTTTCATTGAAGCAAGATTCTCTACAGTTATAAATCAACCATTCATTGTTTTTAGAATTATTACGTAGCCAGTTTACGTGTCTCATTAAGAAATCCAAAGAGCTTGCAGTTTTTCCTAAGACCAGTTCAAACCTATATGTCAGCCACCAGATGAATCACTTCAACACAAGCCAATGGAAAGAGGCCCATAGCGCATGAAGCATTGACATGGACAAAATATTTTTGTTATTCTTATTTACCAGTAGTGGATTAACTCTAAAATAAGGGACAAACACAAAATCTTTCATTTACAAGACAGATACACTTGATAATGTGCTTCTACTGCAATTAAAGTAATCCACGAGTGTACTATCATCTAGTGCCCTAAACTTGGCCTCAAAAAGAGCCGCAAGGAAAAGAGAATGGTGATAAAGGATACCAAGAATTGCCAAGAATAATGTATATTCTGCACTTGATGGATAGGGTTACTGAACCTAGTTTCTGATTATGTAGTAAACGCAGTCCAATACTTGTCCAACATAGTTACCTGGTCTGCTTCAAAACTTATTTGCAGTAGTTGACTTTGTAACATTTCTATTTCTTCTTCCAGTTTTGCCTTTTCGCATTCTTCATCTTCCAGCATCTTACGAAGCTTTACGATCTCAGAATTTCTGGCAGCCTAGTGTAAGCCAAGTTAAAAATTTAGCAAGACAGAGAAGTTGGTCAGATTATTGAAGAAAATTAACCAATCGAATGAACACCTCCGCGTTTTTCCACTGAATCAACTGCTTATTCAGACTATCAACTTCAGTTTCTGCAGCTTTGCGTAGAAGAATTTCACTGTTAAGCTTTTTCTTAAGCTCTGCAACTTCACTGGAATTAGGCAGCATTGGAGGCTGAAATACAAGGTATTCAAAACAAAAGTAATTAGAGAATTATAACAAAAATAAGGGAAGACAGACAAGGCAGATAAACTGACTGATGAAATAGTAGTTCTGGATTTACATTGTTCAACTGTTTCAAGTGAATTGTTTATAAATCTTTCCCTATCTTATAAAATCTTGAATTGGAAACAACAAAGTTGTGGAATAAAGTCACAGAAACCAAAAAACTACTTCCTATGTTGTGAAGTCTTAAGTACGTGTGTGTGTGTTGGCCTAACGGTAGGTGGTTAATGCCTAATGCCTAAGGTCCTTGTGTAATTTATCAAAAAAAAAAAGTCTTAAGTATAATCAATTAGGTATACTATTATGGGAGCTTCAAACTATCAATTGTTTGAAAGAAAACTAAATATGGAAAATCAGCTTATTTCATTTCAGAAAAATATTCTTCGGTAGATTGAAAGTTCATCATTGCTAGGAACCTACAGAAAGCTATAAGTCAAAATCAGCATAATGCAAGAATGTCACCAGGTCAGGTAAATTATATGTAGAGATTGTAGTTCAACATTTGAACCTTTTTGCTAACTAGTTACAACCAACAGAACCAAATTAAGGAGCGGCTATCGTACTGAGTAAACATATAATTATGCAATACCTGTGAGTTTGATTTTTGATCAGTGCCATTATCAGATACACCAACATTAACTTTTCTTTGTCCATGGTTTTCTTTTTTCACTGATGATTGTTCCTCGAGCCTCTTTTTTGACTCCATAAAGTCTTTCTGACATTTCTGGTTAGGAAGGGGATAAAAGGGCATTATCTAAAAGACATTGGGGCAAGTCAAGATCAGAATTGAACAAGTGAGAAAATACAGGGACAGGTCCTTGCATAATTAGAGTCAAACAGAAAGACAGCTACGCTTATTAAAAAACTCTCTGGATAAAGAAAACAAAGTATGATAATCATACTTTACAAATCTATGTACCTTCCGGTGCTTCTATAAAGGACAAGAAAAGAAAATCAGTCGTGCAACCTAAGAAACACAAAGTTTTAATCAACAAATATAGGCATAACTATTTAGCAGCTGCACAGTGAGCACACAGCCCACTACTCTTTCACCTATCACTAAAGAATACTGTCTGCTCGTTGCGATTGAGCAGCATAATCTTATTTCTAAGGAAACTTTTATTCAGAAGTTCCTACAAGAAAAGGCATAATTAGTCATGCTCAATCATATAAAATCATAAGGGCATTATTCTCATCAATTATTTGCCTACAGATAATTAATTGGAAATAAAAGAATTCCTAGACGTTTATATTTTTCCAGAAGAAATTTAGAAACTGACACAATGATGAAAAAGTAACCAATACATATTTGCACCCTGAATCACAGTCATCTAGTGCATTCACGCACCTCCAATGCATCAGCATAATTTTGTTCCACTTCAGCAACACGTTTCTGGCCTTCCAAAGATATCCTTTCAATCTTGTCATCAAATGCTCTTTGTTGCCTTTCATATTCAGCTGCTAGCTTGTCCAATTGTATTTCAAGCCTCCTCGATAAACTTTTGTAATCAAATTCCTCTTTGAGTTTTACCATATTCTCCACCTTCATAGCCTGCCATAAAAAAATTACACTTGTAAGTTGTAGTGTATGCATATAACAATCTCATATCAAAGCTCCACACCTCACTTTCTGAGCGTCTAAAAGTATAGAATCTAAACAGTTTTGGCCTGCTACCACTAAATGCGACATAATAAAAATAGAAGAAACCTATAAAAAAGGGAGGATTGTTAAAGTAGCTTTGAGATATGAAAACGTTATTTTAGTCCCTCTTGCAACAAAATATGATTCTAGCCATTTTTTGATAATGCCATAAATACCCTTACTTTAATAAGAAAGGAGCCAATTGAGTTTGAGTGAGACACCAATTCATAGGCCCAAAATATAATAAATGATGATGAATTGATTGGTAAGTTTTTTTTTTTTTTTTTAAATTACATGAGGTACGTATCTGAATATAATCAATTATGCAAACCGCAAGCAGGCGGGACCTCATCACCACCCCAACGGTGGGAAAACATCACCGCACACAGGCGAGAAACGCCGTGCGTGTGGAACCTCAACACCAAACAATACAACACCGCACGCAGGCGGAAATACAACACCACCTAAAGTGGGAAAACATCACCGCACGCAGGCGGGAATGAACCCAAGACCTCTCACAAAGAAGAGTCTTTGGGTGCCTCAGCTTTGCCACTAGAGCAAGGCCTTATTGGCAATTGATTCGTAAGTTACTTTGCCTTTTCTTTTTACTTCAATTTATAATTGTCTGCATTATTAAGTTTGATTCAACTTTATTAAAATAGAATTTGTTAAAACACCTTTACTAACAATGGTACAATATAATTTAAATTAATTTTATCATGTATTTACATATTAGTCCTAATAATCACAATAATAGTTGTACTTAATCAGTGATGCTTTTTATATCTTATTTAATCCATTGGTATAATTTTTCTTAAGGAGAATTTTTTTTAATAATACTCCCTCTATCCCCAAAAAATAGTCCTAGAAGGGGACGGCAACGGTTTTAATTAAAGTGGTTGAATGTATTGTGAGTGGAGAAAGGTCTCACTTAAAGGGTAGAGTTAATAATGATAAATAAGTATATCATGGGTGTAGAAAGTGGCCCACCATGTGATATAATAGGTAAATAAGTTAATAATTGAGGGTAATATGTTATGGGGTAGTGTCTATAAATAGAAAGAGGCTATTTTTTGTGGACATACCAAAATGGCAAAAAGAGTATTTTTAAGGCACGGAAGGAGTATTAACTTGAGTCGTATTCCTTTTCGGGTGGTCCTAACTAACTTGAGTCGTTTCCTTATTTGGCAAAAATTAGGCCTTTTAATCCCTAATTAAGGTCACTAATTAGACCCCTATTTTTTGTTAATCAACCCAAATGATGAGCACCCCCCTCCCTAACCCATTACTCACTCTCACTCTCTCTCTCGATTCTTCTGAAACCCAACACTCTCTTTCACCGCCGCTATCTCCATTCTCTCCTCAAACCCTCCCTCTCCATCTCTGGATCGCTCCAAGTTAGTGAGGTTGCACATCTCCGGTGGAATTGGGTTTTGTAAGAATGGATTGTAGTCGAATCGGCGGCCCTTGCAGGGTGGTCGTTCGCCAGAAAATGCGAGGAAAAGAGGAGGGATTTTGGTGTTTTCCTTTTTCTCTTGTTAAGGCTCGTTTTTTCTTTGTTGGGGCGAGACAGATGGAGGAAGTCAATGGTGGTGGTGGCTGCCGACGATTTTTGCCGGAGATGTGGAGGCTGCAGCGGCGACGCTCGCGCGCGAGAGAGAGAGAGAGAACAAATAATGTGATAAACACAAAAAAATCATTAATTAATGTGATGCATATAGCCACTCATTCACTAAATTAGAAACACACTTAAAACACTAAACATCTCCTTAAATCTCATGCCCACAATGCCTCAAGATAGCCGGGGATGAAGAGAGTAATAAATTTAAACAATTATTGAATTACGTCTAATGTCAATATACTTGCACACGTGTATTTCCTTTTTTATGATAATTAATATACTCCCTCCATCCCATAAGAGAATGCTCATTTTCATTTCTCATCTGTCCCACAAGAGTATACATGACCTCATCACTAACGCCTTAGTTTTCTCCTCACTTTCAACACTTATTTACAACTTTACCAATATGGCCCACCATAATTTCTCCACTCTACTCACAAAAGTTGACTTGTTTCTCCGCTCACAACACACTAACATAACATTTATTAAAACACATGCCGAACAAATTAAGCATACCCTTCCACACAGAGGGAGTTATTATTTATTTTAGGGCAAAGGTGCACATGAGCCCCTGAACTAGACACCCCTATAGCTTATATCCCCCCAGGATCGGTCAAGGCGCGTTGACCTCCCTGAACTTTTGAAAGAAGGGTGCACTTTAACCCCTCTGTTAAACGGCCGTTTTCTTCTATTATTTTATTTTTTTTTATCTTTTTTTGGAAATAGATGGTGTCCCTCACCACCGCTGCCATTTTATCTTTTTTTGGAAATAGATGGTGTCTCTCACCACCGCCGCCAGCTCTGAATCTCCGACACTGCAGCCGATGGATTGGGCTAGGACGGCGGACGCCTCCGGCGTCAGCGTCTGCTGAATCCGGCTCTCATAATCTCGGAATCGAAATTCAAATAAAAATTGAATCTTGATTGTGTGTTTTGAGTTGGGTTTTAAAAAGTGTGAAACTAAAAAGATGCGGAGGAATTCATGTTTCTGTTTGTGGAAGAGATGGTGATGGTGATGATTATATAAGTGAGGAACAAACACAATTCTCGTCGGAGATTCGGAGCCGGCGGCGGTGGTGAGGGAAACCATCTATTTCCACACAAAAAAAAACAACAACAACGTTTAAACGGCCGTTTAACGGAGGGGTTTAAGTGCACTCTTCTTTCGAAAGTTCAGGGAGGTCAACGCGCCTTGACCGATCCGGGGGGGGTATAAGCTATAGGGGTGTCTAATTCAGGGGCTAATGTGCACCTTTGCCCTTTATTTTATTGAAGCATTGTTGCTAAATAAATAATACTCCCTCCATCCCGTTGATAATGGCACAATTTTTCTAGGCACAGAAATTAAGTAAAAGGTGTTAAGAGTGTAAAGTAGATAGAGACCACTTATTTAATGAGCGTAAAGTGGGTAGGGGGAACATTTTATTTTAGAATGTGCCATTATCAATAGAACAAACCAAAAAGAAATATGTGCCATTATCAGTGGGACACAGAGAGAGTAATAAATATGCATCAACTATAGTTTACTACATGTAAGATGATAAGCATAAATTAGAATTTATCTTCTTTCTTTTTTTTCACAACAAATAGAGAGAAATTCATTAGGAAGTTGAGTGGGACGCACTGGTTTTTTTTTTTTTTTTTGTCATACTCTCTCCATGATCCGCTTTTCTCTGCTCTCTTCATAAACCGGTTTCTCCAATTCAATGGTAGTTTTTACCAAACAAAACACTTTGAAGGAGCTTATAAGTTATGAACAGCTTATAAGTTGTTTTAAAGAGCTTATAAGCTCAGCCAAACAACCTCTAAATGTACCTTTTTAATGGTCATTTTCTAAAGAAACATATGGAGAAAACTGAACTTACCCGTTGGCCGAACATGATGGTGCTAGATGTTTCTCCTCGGTGGCGAGGTGATGGCCCAATAGTAATAACCAATGAGGTTCTAGCTGTGCCTGAGTATTGAATTTTATGTCACCTGTGTTAGCGAATCCTGGCATTGGATCTTTCAAATTTTTTATATAATTAGACCTTTCCTGCCTTTTCTTTTCCTATAAAGTAAGAGAAAGCCAAGGAAAATAGAGACAACTTAACTAGGTTACATCTGCTTTTAGAAACCCTAGACCCTAAAACCCTTAGATTTTGATAAATAATCAGAGCTGTAAAAGCAGATAGCAAACAAAATTATGAAACATGACTTGGTTTCAACCATACATACAAGAAAATCTGCAGTCAACTGGACCATCAGAAGCATCATTGCCTGACATAAAGTTTCAAGCAGCTGCTGCAATTAACTAATGAATTTACTCATCGACAGATGTACCTAGTTATCTACATAAAATTAATGAAACATGACTAGATTGGATGAGTATTCTTTTTTCAGATGATATACAAATATGATGAAATTAAAATGTCTCCTGCAAGCTTTGCATAACTGATTCATGCAAAGCTTATCCAGCCTATTCTTATTGAGGTCTAAGATTATTTAATATAGAAGGACCTTAAATGCATATTAATTTACATACACTACCACGCAGAATATTGCTGAATTTCATGCATATGGTGTTTTAATGATCTATTTAGTAGATCCCATGAAATCTTTACATATCTTGTCCCATAATTATCTGATGTTTCCTTATCTTAGTTTTCCTGTTCTCCTAATTCTTGTTATGGTAGATGAGTCCACTAAAGGAATGTTCAAGGATGTGTGGCCCATTTTCCATAAAACCTAGAGTTAGAATTTGTCTATTTAATCATTGAGTCAGGAGCCTTTTAGGGGAAAGTAATTTCAGTTTTATTTGGCCTTGATATTCTACTTTCTTTCAGCATTATATGTTGCGGCATTAGTCTGAAGAACCTTGTTTTTCTTTGTTATCGTTGAATTATTTCTCTATCGATCCTTTGTCTCAGGCTCCGACCCAAGTGTATAATGATGAAAGAAAATAGAACAGTACAGACTACGACTGTCCAAGCACAAGGCCAAATTGAACTGAAATTACCCCCTCCCCCCGCTTAAAAGACTCGTGACTCAACGTTTAAATAGATAATCTCTAACTCTAGGCTTTCAAGAAATAGGCCGTGCATCCACACCCATTCCTTATTGGACTCGTCTACAATACAATAATTAGGAAAAGCATAAAAACAAGATCAGTTATCTTTAGATAATTATGAGACAAGATAAGTTTTCATATGATCTCTTCTCTTCTAAATCAACCTCAACAATCTCTAATATGACGCATATAAGAATAGGCATGCCATGTTCAAAATATGAGCATTTCCCACTGATCTGAATCTTCAGCCAGAATAGAAAGGATGACAGCAGGAAGTAGGAAGCAGAAAAGGTCATTGGAACTTCATCTTAATGCAAAATAATACTTATAGTCCCATGTGCATGTTATATTCAAAAAGAAGGAAAAAAAATCCAAACATATACATCAAACAAGGAGAGACATACAGATAACTATTGAACTTCTAGAAACCAGTATCACGATATCCTTAAAAGTTGGAATACATCTACTGTAAGATTTCATTTATACTCAATAAGACAAGTATGTGTTCTTCATCCTAAGTGTAAATTTGAAGAGAGGCGGCATGATGAGACAACAGCATAGGATGAAAAGAGTTTCTCTTGAAGGAAGGCATTTTAGATATGTATGCTATTCATTCCTGATAGTTTTTCTTTTGAGTTTATTCAGTGCAATATGACCTAGTAATAGATTGGTTGCTTTATTTTATTCAAACCGTCACCTCCAAAGGAATCTCGAAGCAATCTAGTGAGTTTCGAATCGCGGACTGGAACATGAGCACTATTTTCTGCCAACGCATTGATACACTTCCCTAATGCACTCAAAGAGAGATTGATAGATTTGGCTTCCTCTAATGTATGACCCTCACTCCCTGCCGGATGAAGACAAAACACAGTCAAAAGCACGAAGGGGAAGAGTTAGAGTATAACATTCCAAAGCAACACCTTCCTTTGAAGACATGGATTGAAGCCAACAAGAAACACAGATAATACTCGCTCAATATCTAGAATAAGTGGACAATGAGGCATATTTGTAGTATAAATTAATCAGGATTCTGTTATGTTCTAGAGGAGATTAAGCTTGATTCTCTCCTAATTTATTTTCTGATTCGTAGGAGTTATTTTAGGTTACATATTCTCTGATTTAGCTGGATAAATCTTAAGGATTCTTCCTTCATTCAAAAGATAAGAAAGATTATCTCTTCTTTCAACCTACAATTGTGTAAACAACTTGAGACAATACCAAGATAAATACTCATTCTATAGGCTGGCATTTAGATGTAAAAGGAACTGGTACAAACATAAAAAGTACCCCCTTCGTCCGAGTCTACTTGGCCTATTTCATTTTGGCATGCTTATTTAGGAGAGTAACATTGTAGTGCAGAGGTATGTCGGCCCATATTTAATGTAGTGTAAAGTGACTACCAAAAAAGGAAACAAGCCTAGTCAAATGGGACATCCCAAAAAGGAATAGAGGCCAAGTCAAATGAGATTGAGGGAGTAGCTTCTTGTCAAGAAGGCAGGAACTTATGGAAAGGTCAAAAAGCTATGGCACATTAATTGAATGGGAGCCAAGATTAGAAATGAAAATATGAAAGCAATACCTGACTTATCAATGCGCTCAGAACCAGCAAGATCCACGATAACTAGCTTGCTTCTTCGTATAATGGGAGGCTTCAGTGTTTTACTCACTGGGGTCATGTTACCATTTTCATTAGACAATGAAGAATCTTTTCCTTTAACCGACCTCTTTACATGTACCTTTAATGAAGAAATGCCCCCAACCAAAGTCATAAGATATGTATCAGTAACATGTGATACCACAATTTAATCTTGACATTGTCACAAAATAGAATGCATTCTATTCACCATTAGAATAGCGTGGCTACGGGAGGATTCGGTATTTAATTTTGTGTTTGCGGCAAAACGATGGGCTTCCCCTAATTGCAGTAGTTGCATAAAACTTTTATGATCTCTAACTTCTACCAAGGTCGCTCCAGGAAGAGAAACATCTCCAGTTTTTGGGTCTTCCACAATAGTTATATTATCATTAGATGGATTAAGGAGGTCCTGTATTGTTTCCATGTAAAGCTGCAGCAGTACACAGAGAAATAAAAGTTTCAGCAACTAGTTTCACAGGCTGAATTGAATCCAGCAACTAACTTTCAAAAAATTGCAGTTAGCCTACTAGAAAGGTTACAATTTTAATAATAACAAGACCTGAAAATAAGAAACAGAAACTAAATCATTTTCAGGTGATACTTCTGCCAGTATATCCTCCATTGCTCGCAACATGATCCCACGAGCAGCAGCATCTTCTTCACCAAGTCGTCCAAGGGTGTAGGTTTTCCCTGTACCTGTCTGCCCATATGCCATCACTGTTCCATTGTAACCATCTAAAACACTCTGCAGAAAACAACAAAGTGCATCTTATATCTTATTTCAAGTTCCCATGAGATGAGAAGAAAACCTGTAACTGATTGGATCAAATTTTAATAATTTTAGAAAGTCATTTCATCATCGAATATTAAAGTGATAACCACATTCTTGCTAACTTTGGGAACCTAAACCTCTTGGAAATACCATTTAAGGTACTATCAGCTACTTATATAGAAATTAAATACAGCAACAAGTTCTTCATTGAATCATGCTGCATCGAGGAGAAGGATCAATATAACAAAAGGTCCTCTTCAGTCTTCACAGTTCACACACAACTAAACAGCACCTCTGACATTGGAGGTAAGAGGATAACAACGCAACCAACAAATTAGCAAAGTTCGTAGTACCTCCACAACTGGCTTTGCCACAACTTCGTATACACGTTTTTGTGATGCATACTCTGTTAAGACTTCATCAAACTCATAGGTATCAGAATCCCAGTTGTTTTTTTGAAGTTTCAATCGTTTGAGCTGAAATAAAATCAATATAAGCATATGTGAGATGAAAGAAAAACTCCTGACATGAATTATATTTGTCAATTCCCCAGGGTAATGCAATCTGAAAAAGGTCCCCCCTAATAGAGCCAGATAGTCATTATATGGCTGTACCTCTGGTTGCAATTCAACACAGTCAGCAAAATCAGCATCCGCTACCATCTCTTCAGAATTTCTAGGCCTTAATCTGACAGCAACTCTCACTCTCCCTGAAACTATCGCAAAAGGCAATATTCAGCATGCAGTGACCTCTACAGAAAAGTCAAACTGCCTTGGGAGATGCACAAGATCACAAATGATGATCTTCTGGGAGACACACTAAATCAAAGAAAAGAATGTTGCTGGACAATGTGAAGGTGGAATCGATCTGTAACAGAGCAAAAAGTTTCCATATCTAACAGAACACAGAAAATTCACATATTAAAAGGACACAAGAAAATGGGAGAACGCCCCAAAAAAAGAGGAGAAACCGCAACATCATAAGTCACATTCACTTCCAAATAATTAAGCGAACAAATATGCCACTCACTGTAAATCCTACCATTATCAAGCAGATAATTGTCTGCAGATAACTATTGATGCATTACAGAAACATCATCAACCAGCATTACAACGAAAACAAGTGATACAGAGGCCAAAACTTCCTTTTGATGCTCAACATAAGGGAAAAATATCAAATATTTGCATACCTCCACAGACAACATTTATTAAAAATTTAACAAGGCAATTAAAACAAAAAAAAAAAGGGAAAAGGAAACCTCATACATTACACAAAAACTACCAAAATCCAAAACAATGCACATATCTAAATTGCGGCGAAGAGTACTTGTGGAATAATCTCGGCCGGAGCCGGTGCTTCCGCGGCGGAGACTGGAAGCAGCCGGCATGGGCTGCTGCACCTTCGACTTGAGAGAAGAAGATGGTGAGTATTTAGAATTACTATTGCTATAATTCTCAAACTTGATAGCTCCTCCTCTTGATGCGCTGCCGCCATTCTTGTAGCTATGTGCAGACATTTTGTTTTCTTGTATCTCCTACTTTTTCTTCACATTATTTTGTGGGAATTTGGAAGTGATCAGAGGCGTTCGAAAATGAAAATGGAAGAAAGGTAAGCTTTTTGGAGTTGCTTGACAGTTGAAAAGAGAGAGGGAGTGGGGTTGGTGTGGGGCTCGTAAATCATAATCTACTAATTTTGTTTATTTAACTTTTAATTAAATCCCAAAGTTTTCATATGGAAAGAGGAGTTCAGATTTCAAAACCATCGACCATTTTGCTGCTGGAATTCAATTGAATTTGGATTAATTATTGAGCAGTACTAATTTGTTGTACATTTGTGGATGATAATTTATTTATTTTTTTGATAAATTAACAGTATTAAATAAAAAAATTAAATGGCCGCGACCCAGGAGACTCGAATCCAATACATTTGGCCTTAGACATTAATCTCTTATCGTTTGACTAAAACACACACACATTTGTGTGTACCCAAACCCAATTAATATTGGTCTGTGTTATGTTTTCTTTTATTTTTGTATATTTTCTATCCGCGTCTTATTCATAGGAGTCTGTATTTAATATCATGATAGTTTTTTACTTTTTTATTATTAGTGAAAAGAAAATTATTTCCGATAAAAAGAAAGCTCTCTCCGAAAAAACATGCATATTTTGTCATTTTGGATCGTCTCTAAAACACATAGTACATTTTTTTTATTTTTAAACACTATCACACTATATTTTCTTTAGGGCGTTTATTTTGAATGATTGATAAGATGCATGATTGAGTATTTATGGGGCCGTTTGATTTAAAAGGTTGGATTAGATTAATCTTATGATATCTTGTTCGATTGAGTGGATATATACGGCTTGTGATTCAATCTCAAAACAATGTCACATAGGAATAGTCTTGGCTTATGAGTCTTAGTTTACTCTCTATGACAAAATTAATCTTGGACCAACTCAATCTCTCAGTTAATCTCAGACTAATTCAATCTCGATAACCAAACGCCCCCTTATACTTCATACTAGAATTGTTTCAATATCACCATTTTAATGGATATGAATCAAGCAAAACTAGCTCAAATGATATAAGTTATCAAGGGTTTTGGGATATTCCAAAGTTTCAATCCATCAAAGTAAACAAGAGATTAGTCTTACTATTTTTATCTATCAAGGTTAATCCTTCAAAATAAATGTTCCCTTGTTTTTTATCCTTATTTTTCATATTTATCACACACAAAAAAACCATCGTTGACCACAATTACTTTTTATTGATTAATTTATTACAAAATATAAAGTAAGACTTCTTCTCCATTCACAATACATCCATCTAATATTTCTTAAAACCCGTATCATTCAAATCGCCGCATATTTTTTGGAGACGGGGGGAGTAATAGAAAAAGTTCAACGCCTAGTGTGTAGACTAATCTATAGTCTACAATTTATAATACATTAAAAGATAATTTTAAATTTGAAATCAATTTTAAAAATTAGTGGTAATTTTGTGATTATAATAAAATTAAAAATTTATTTGTATATTATATTTTTTTTTCTTTTCCATTTCTTTTATAATTGTGAGATCCGGCTAATTATAAAAATATTTGATATGAATATCAAATTAAATGAAAAAGATTCATTTATTGCAAAACTTGACAAGTATGGTGGTTCAGAGGCTGAGGACAAAAATGCTGCAATCTCCATTCCCAAAGGCAAAGATATTGTACCCGATGTTACTAACATTCCACCCCGTCAAAGTACATTTAATTGCAAGATTCTCTAGCTCCTCCAAGAAGGGAAAATAGCTTGTTTATGCTGTAACTAAGCCAATTAAGTCAGAAGATGTTGATGTTGCGGGAATTGATGAGTTAAAAAAAAAACTATGCAAGAGTTTGACAACCTCAAACATCAAGTGCAAACCATGATAGATAGAAACAACAAAATATGTCTGGCCATAGTTGTGAGGATCGAGCACACTGAAAAAGTGCTCCAGCAGCTCCTGCCTTTTCTTCCTTCAATAAGAAAGGAGGAGTTAATTGCTGATGTTGAAATGTTGATTGTTGAAGATAGAAGTTTGATGTTCATGATGGCTGTTTTTTTTTTTTTTTTTCAAAAGCAATGTTTATGTTGGGGAGTGGTTTTTGAAATGTATGGACATCTTGTTTATTTAATTTTGGTATATGAGGCGTATGAACACTATGAAAATATTTGTGGTGCATGGGCACATATTATGAAATGTTATCTTGTTTTGATTATGTCGTTGATCCAACATTTTCCTTGATTTGATATACTTATGTCAATATATATTGTTTTGTATTGAACTTCTGAATTCTCAGGTCCCAACATCAAAAATGTAAGTTTTGGCCTTCGACCGACCTTCGTAAGATTGATGAGGGGGAGTTTCGAAGTTCAATACTTGTTGTGTTACACTATCGTTGGTCTTGGAGGTTTCAGTGTTGTTTATGTTTATGGGGAGTTCTAAATTTCCTATTGTTTTGTAAGGGGGAGTGTTGTGTGAACATTCAATCTGGAGTATTTTTTAGGTTTTTACCTCTTGTTTAATTAAGGGGGAGTTTCTAATTTCTCCTTAGTTTGTACCTTTATATAGTTTTCTTTGTTTTCGTTGCAAGAAGAAAAGATTAAGGGGAAGATTATTAGAGTCAATGTTGTATTGAATGTTGATAACATTTTGTTGTCAACATTTCGAACTTTATGTTCGTAAGGGTTAATTAAATATTGTTTTTCGAACTTTATCGTTCGTATTTAATTTCTGATTTTGCAAAAGAAATTTAAGTATTTATGTATATTTTCATTGAGCTAGCATCTTTAGGGTTTTTCATCAAACATGTGGTGTGTTTTTCATATGTTGTTCCACAAAGATTTGTTTGCACTCTTAGTTTATTTGTTGACTTACTCTTTAGGATTTTCTGTTGTTGAGTCTGGCTGGGCCTTTTTACAAACACCTTATGTATTGGAGTTTTGGTCTCAACTTACGCTTGGATCTATTGGTTGGCGAGGTCGGTATAGTCATTTCAAACGCCTTGTGCATTAATTAGGGTTTGGATCTTAATTTGTGGATCCTTGTATGATTGGTTCTTTGTTGCTAGTGCTTTTCGTCTTTATTTCACTTATTTCGTTGTAATAGACAAATACTTTTTTAGTGTTTTTCGATCCTTAACTCGTATGTCATTTTGTGCATTTTAATAATTCCTTAAATTGTTTTTCTTTTTTTTCTTTCATTAATAAAGTCTTGTTTCAGCATAAACATAAATGGGAAATTCTAAGAATTCCTTAACTTTTTTTCTTTTATTAATAAAAATTTGTCTTAGCATAAACATAAATGGGAAACTAGTACATTCGCCCGTGCGATGCACGGCGAACATAGTTTTGCATCAAAATTAAACGATGTAGCGTGTGTATCGATTAAGCGATTAGGGGTTAATGTCTAAAACCGAAGGTCTTGGGTTCAAGCCCCTGTGGCGCGGCCTTTAAATTTTTTTATTTAACCATGTTAATTTATCAAAAATAAATAAATTAAATGATGGAGTATTAAATATAGTTAGAATATAAGTAAATGTAAATTATTTTTTCTTAAAAAATAAAATAATCTACATCAATTACTCAGTAAAGATCCTTAATTTTATTTTATAATTTTGAAAAGTATCATTTTTAATTTTCCATCTATTTGATGGAAAACTTTATTTTCTTCCTTAAAATTATAGAATAAACACATCATTCAAATTAAAAGAAACGAAGAAACAATAAAAAAAGAGTTTTCACATCAAAATATATAGTTTTAAAACATAAGCTAATCATGCATAAAATTAATTTTTTCTAAGTTAGCTCATTACCTATATCATCTTATTAGAAAAGCTTCAATTGATAAGTAGGAAAATAAATTATATTATTAGAATTTATTAGAATACTAATAAAAGAGTTGAATACTTATTTGATACCAAATCAAAGATCTTGCATTCATATTTAATTTAAGATATATATAGAATATTTTTTATAAATAAAATTTGATTTTTTTAAAAAAATCATCAAAATATGAAAAAGATAATATGAGAGAGAGAGAATAGAAAATTGAAAAGAGAGTAGAGAGGAGAGAGAAAATATATGGAATATGGGATTTGTTGAGTTTTATAAATATCTTTTAATTAATACTTTAATTACAATTTTGCCACAAATTGTGTTTTGATGTAATAAATAGATAGATGTTAAGGACAATCGAGATGACCTACTTTAATAAGCGCAATTCAATTTATGGTCCACCTTTAAATAATAAATATAATAAGCAGCAATACATACATAATGGTTTCATTTTTCTTCAATGTAAAGAGTCTAAGAGCTAGTGGAGGATCATTGATTTGATTGTACTCTTTTTACTTTTCATAGCATTGAATTTGGACGCCAATAATCAAAATATCAATGTCAAGATCCTTAAAATTGACATTTCACGACAACCTTAACAAAAAAATGGATAATGGAGGCAAAAGATGTGGAGACACAAAATATAAAATAATTATGAATATTGATATTTAGAAAGTAGTATATCTGTTGAGTGTTGAGTTTTTATAGAAACGAGTGAATGTGTTGAATTCTAATGACTTTACATCTAAGTAGAGAGAGACACGATAGATTACAAAAATCTTTTTTCTTAAATAATAAATTATTTCAATATTAAGAAATTATATATAATTCAAGCTTAGCTACTTATTAGTTTTTTTTTTTTGTTTTTTTTTTTTTTAAACGAGCAGCTACTTATTAGTTTTATATTACATACTGTATACGTATCTTTTCTAAATACAAATCATTGAATATTTAGAAATGGTAAAAATATTATTATGTCAAATAAAAAATTTATACTTAAAAAGGTAAGGGGATCTAGGAGGCGAGTCTTTTGTACTCATCTCAGAAAATGATTTATTTCATTTTAATCAACCACCCCCAACCAAAAATTCATTATTTAACCCATAATGAAATGAAATAGTACCTACCGTTTTAATTGATAAACACTTTAACGTTTGCTCCGCACATAGAAGCTTGCTAAATATACAAGCAATGTGACTTCAATTCTTCAAATATAAGCTAGCTATCAAAAAGAGCCTTTACAACTATATATGTATGTCCTTACATGCAACTCATTAACAAGTGTAGTAGTTCATTTGGCATAATGTAACTCAAGTTATACAGCTAAGAGAAGTTATACTAAGAGGGTGCTTGATTAAGCTTATACGCGTAGTTTCTTAAAAATTTATAAGTTGTCGAAGTACTTGAATAGTTAAACTTATAAGACAGAGAGATAACTTTTAGGTAGAGAGAGAAAATTTTTGTTAGGTAAAGAAATTGAAGAGAAATGAACTTGAGAGCACTGGCGGAGCTAGGGGTGGGGCAGGGGGGTCACTGGGCCCCCCTGGGATTTTCAAAAATATTAGGATATTTTTGTAATTTTATATTAAAAATAAAAAAATATATAATTTTATCAACATCATTATCTTGTTGAGCTATTTTATAATGTAATTGATATGTAAGCTTTCGAGTTAAGACATTTAGAATAAGTAAACATATAATTAATTTATACATATCATGTTTGGATTGGATTCTAGAGATTTATTTTTTGAATTTTATATTGAAAGTTACTTTGCCTTACAAAGTTTCATGGGATTTTGGAAAATAAAATCACGGACTATTTTGAATTTATAATTTTAATGTCTTTTTAGTTTGGCGAATTAAATCATTATTTTTTTCAAGTTTTGCAATTTCGTCCCCCAATTTTTTTCGATCGCTAGAGTGTCGAATTGGAGCTTACATGGATTAGTAAAGACGATGACATTTTTGTGAGGCCTAAACGACATCGTTTCGTACCATTTCAATTAAAAATTTCTCCAAATTAGAAAGAGATTGTATCTTGTATTTGCACTCTATATAATATTCAATATTTAGCAATTTTATTGCAAAATACATCGTAAAATGAATATGAGCTTGAAAATCTATTAAAATGTGTTTTTTGTAATTTAAATAATATTATAATTGTGTTATTGATTCATTTATTTTTAATTTAATTTAATTTAATTTTTATTTTTTAATTTAATTATTAATTTTCTTTTAAAAAAAAATTTGGACCCCCCTGAATCGAAAGTCTGGCTCCGCCCCTGCTTGAGAGGGTATATGATGAAAATAAAAAATTATAATTCAATAATATTTATAAAATAATTATTACTTAAAATTATGAAAAAATGAATTGAGATAGAAGAACGTATGTTTTGGAGAGCTTATTTTTAGAACTTATAAGTTGTTTAGAAACTTATTTTATCAAACACATTAAAGAAGGTTATAAGCTTTTAAATAATTTATAAGTTATTTTAAAAAGTTTATAAGCTCAGGCAAACACACTCTACCTGGAAGGAGAAATCGTAAGAAACAATAAACAAATTAGGGCACTATAGAAACTCAATACATTCAATTTAATGAAATGGATACCAATGCTTATTTTTAAACAGAAATAGCTATTTTATTTTATGAAAGAGAGATGGTAGCCATTTACAAAAATGCATACAGTAAAGGGAGTTCGAGAGTTTTTTAGGACAGTAACTTAGATTGATTTGAAAATTAGGACAATAACTTTCGAACTTGTAAAAATAGGACACTAATTTTTTTTAGAGTAAAATAAGACACTAATTAATAAGTGTTGCATCCGCGGGACATTTTTTGGCCAATTATCGGCCGAGAAATGTCCTATTTTTACGACGCTTATTAATTAGTGTCCTATTTTACTCTGAAAAAAAAACTAGTGTCCTATTTTTACAAGTCCAAAAGTTTTTGTCCTAATTTCCAAATCAACATAAGTTATTGTCCTAAAAAATCCCTTGACTCCAGTAAATGTGTATTTGTTTTTTATCCCTCTAAATGAAGAATTAATATAATAAGATATAAACTTATCACTTTAAGTGGGGATCATATTTGTTATATCTTATTTGGTTTGATTCGTTTGAATGATATATATTTATCCACATCACCCTCTTTTAGGTATAAAATTATCTCTTTCTCAAGAGATAAAAGGTTGCCCAAAAAATTATACAACCTGCTCGAATTTTTTTTATATATTAAAGCAAACGAAGTATAAGGTGATAAATGTATCTTATCCCTCCCTTATACCTCAAAGCAAACACACCCCAAAAGTAAAATATAAAATTCGATTGGGTTCTTCATCGCAGGAAATTTGAGGATGGCGCGATGGTCTGATGATCCATTCGCGTCTTCTTGTCATCACATCATGACTGATCCTTGCTAATATGAAATTTGAAAATTAAATATAATGGTAAAATCTATATTTACACTTTTATAAAAGTGTCATGTGCACAAAATATAGATTGCCTAGTAAATATTTTCTTTTAAAGGCAATTATGTAAATTAATTATTATATATTTATACGAATATATTAATTCATTAAATATTACAGTAAATCTATTTGATATCCAATAAAATACAATAGATTTAGAAGAATGTATTTAAATTGATTCACTAGATGTGTACATTAAAATTCTATTTAATTCTATTTGTTTCCAGCTTCTATAATGCTACATATTTAAAACAATATATTAATTTACAATTTTTTTAAAAAATTCTACACGAATATATCAAGTATTAGATTTACTTTAAAAATCTATATAATTTTAGGACTCATTTGCTACATGGTATGAGATAATGTCATTGACTGAGATGTCTATTAATTTATTAGATATCAATATTATGTTTGGTAAGATATATATAAAAAAAAGGTGTTACGTACGCTAGTTATCACACCTCTCAGGTGTGATACATAATCAAAAGGATATGTGGATAGTAGATAATGGGCCATTAATTTATAAACGGCCTTTTTTAAAGATGTTATTAATATTTATCTCACCCTTATCATGCATAGCAAACGCGCCCTTATGGGTTAATTACGCCAAAAATCATGAACTTGGTCCATTTCCAAACTTTCCATTAACTTTTTTTTTTATCAAAGATACCCTGAATTTAATGTGTTGAACAATTTTTCAATGACTTTCAAGAATCCTCAAATTGAGTGCTGACATGGCACATTTTAAGTGATATGAAAAGTGACATGGCGTCGCCGGCGGTGAACCAAAACAACGGCGTTTAGTTCGAGTTAAAGCGACTGTCGTTTTTAGCACCAACCATGCCTCGTAGCCGAAAAACTGGCTAGACGTCGCCGGGACCGCCCGCTTGGCGGTGGCAGCTTCGGGTCTGCTGCTCGCCGGAGTCAAGGACGGCCGAATTCAGCAAGATTGCTATTTTTTTTTAATAAATTCGATTTTAATAATATATTGTAAATGTAAATTTTTTGTCTATTATTTATTTTTAACTAAGCAAAATTGCTATTTATCATCATAAATTTATTTTGATTTCAAACTTATATCTATTTTATGAAATGATTGGAAGGGTGTGGTGGGGTTGCGATGTTGAGTACTCCCAGTCCCGGTATCATGAATTTCCCCCCAACTGAATTTGATAAAGTAAATTGAATAAATTCATTCGCTTTTTCTTAAATTGAGAAGGTGGGAAGCCATAAAGCATGGAAAGTCAAGTTAATTTGTTGATTGATGGGGATTTCACATCCACACACTTATTTGCTCTCCAAAAGTAATACTTCCTCGATCTTAATAATAATATCTCAATCTTTGTTTTGTGTTCTATTTATAATATTTGATCGAAAAATAATACTCCATCGTCACAATATTAATGTCCCATTTTTTCTTTTTGGGACGTTTCAATATAAATTTCTCATTCCCTTTTTGACATATATTCTTTATTTATACCTAATATTTAAATAATTTTCATTAATCCACTTTATCTAGTTTTTACACATTTCTTAATCTTTGTGTCCAAAAGCTATGGAACACTACTATTAGAACGGAGGGAGTAATAACTTATTTTATTTATTCTCTATATTTATCTTCTCATTTACTTTATCTATTTTTTACTTTTTTATTATTCTCTTTATTTTTTCTTTGCTTATTTATTTTATCTTCATTTAATTTACTCCCTCAATTCCATTGTATCTGAGACTCTTTCTATTTATGGCGTCCCACTGTAAGTGAGACTCTTTCCGTTTTTGGTAAAGATTTTATCTTTTAAACACATTTTCATTTTTTTACCTACAAATAAAATATATATTTTTTTAATTTTTGTGTCCAATAAAAAAATCTCACATATAGTGAAATGAATGGAATATTTATATTTGTCTTTTAATTTATATGCCCTATTTCTTTGGTACACTATTACTAAGACGGAGGGAATAATAATAAGAGAGAGTGGAAGGCCCCGCCCTTTCTTGCATTCGGACATGTCACTCAAAAAGGTTAACCACTTCATTTAACATAAATGTATCTGCATATGGTCCGGGGTGCCCCCCACAAATTTTTAAAAATTGTGACGTTGTTTTCTTAATTTAAACTTCTAATATATAAAAATTATTAATGCGTTCCATCATCACTCCCACTTTTCTCCATCAATGTTTCCATAATAAACTTTAGGGTAATTAATGTCTAAACACACTAATTTTTTTACTATTTTGAATTTTAACATAAACTTTCAAATTTTCACTAAAATACACCAATTTTCAATGAATTGTCAAAATTTGACACCATCCAATTTTTGTATATTAAAAAACTGCCCCATATTCAAATTAATTGTACAAAGATCCAACTTTACCATGACTTGTGTAAAAACCTCAATTTCAGACTAATGACCCTAATGAATTTATTCTTTTAAAATTATAAAACATACACATCAGAGCGGGTTTTTATTGAGGAATTATATTATATTTAATTTATTTATTTTTTATTAACCTATGTGGAAGGAGACTCCATTAAAATTATGGATCCGGACAATTGTCCGAGATGTATGGTATACATGAATTTTCTCCAACATTTGGAGAGAGAAACTACTTGTCTACTAGACGAACTCAACTGGAACAATCGAGTCCTCGTAACAAATATTCGTCGAGGAGAAGATGGAGAGATTATTCGTGATATCATCACGAGTATTAAGTTCTACCACGAATGCCTTATAGGAATTTTCGAGACTAGAGCAGCAATTGAACGAGCAAGAAACGGCGCCCATCAACTACATGACTAATGGAGCAGAAGGACAAGACTGGAGCAGTTTATCCAGCTTATCAAAAAATCGATCCAAACTCTTCCGACAACGTCAACTTGCGGGAGATTCAAAGAACGGTGGAATATTATGGCAACAAGCTATACGATCTACCGATGGAGATGAGCCAAATATCACTCAAACAAGAGGAAATCTTAAAACTCTTGTGTGATATTCAGAAAAGGTGGAGGATATCAAAAAACGGAAACCAAGTTTCGGAAAAATTCGGAATACATGGTTCAAAGACCCAACGTATCCGCTACCACTTAATGCAGCGCCCAAAGAACTACAGCCGGAAGACATAATTCGAATCGTGAAATGGAAAAACCTTGAATAACCCTGATCGAATCGGATTAGAGGTTCTACAAGAGTTAGCGGAATCATTTGCTAACCTAAATATGATTGATCTAAAGATGAACCATGGAGGTGAGGTGCCCAAAGCAGAGCACCCACAAGAAGAAACGTCCAGGAGAGGTGAGGCTCGTGAAGAATTAAGTTATCATCAACGAATCAGAAGACGCCGGCCCAAGATGCAGGACACCCCTATAGGGAAGGCTACACTTGAACCAATCCACCCATACGGATTGGTTCTCAACCTCGATGAAGCTAACTTTAAAGATTGGGAGGATCTCATCGATGACTGGGCTTCAACTATGAAAATCGTGATTGCCACAACAGAATATGGTAAAGATGAATTTATCAAAATCTTCGAGGCAAGTTTTGCAGGGATGGCAAAACAATTCTGGGACAAAGCATCAACAAAGGATAAGAATGAGTTGTTCACCAAAGAATTAGCTCTGGAAATCCCTGAAAATGCCACCCACCAGATTAAAATCCATTTTCTTGGAATGGGTTTCTTCGAAGCATCAGGAGAAGAAAAGCGTAAAAATATCGACAAGCACTTTACAATCTAAGATTGGTAGTGCTAGAGCCAAAAGCTCTTGATGAATTTTTACGCCTGTATGCCCTATATATCCATATGGGGTTAGTTGATGATTAGACAGCCAGGGACCTCTTTTTCACAAAGTTTTCAAGTCCATGGAAGGAAATGCTCATCAACGAGTACGTATCACCAGGGGAATATCCACTTGATAGTGCATCAAGGAGGATGTCATATGTTCACAAGAAGCTGTCCGAATGGTGCCAAAAGGCGGCGGACCAGAGAAACCTCAAGAAATTGAGAAGGCTCAATAAAGGATCACCATTGATGTGCGACAATCTAGACCTTCCAACAAAGATTAGTGCTAAGTTTTTGTATTAACGGAGGAGAAAGAAGAAACATAGGTATCAACCCTATGAAAGAGAACCAAGAACAAGGCGAAGTTCTTGGAGGCCCATAACAATGTGGACCAGACAGAAGGCACGTTCCTACAAATCAGACCAACGGAGTTGACCATCAAAGAGCCGGTTTTCCTCTCAAAGACGAACCCCGGCAAGAAAAACTTTCAGGCGTACCCAAGCCAAAACAAATGAAAGTTTCAAGAATTGCAACTGCTGGACGTGCGGAGCAAAGGGGCATATTTCTACCAATTGCCCCGACAACGAGAAAAGAGGGATGAAGAGATTCGAATCCACACCGGATATCGAAGATGCCATCTATAACCAGGAACTGATACCAGTATATCAGTTCGAAGATATATCATCTTATGAGAGTATATATGAACAAGAAGAAATTTTCAGTTCTGAAGATTCAGACATGTCTGATGGATCATCCGCAGATGAGTCAGACTAAGGAGGAGGACGTTATCCACTTTCAACAAAAAGATCAGGAAGGATATACAAGCCATTCCCTGATCCCGCAACAAAAGATGTTGGATAAGATCAAGAACAAAACCCTGAATATACAATCATATCATGGGTTTTCAAGAGGAATATTGGACCAGGTTATTCAAAGCTTTAGTCCATTCAAAAGGAAGCATCTTGTTTACTTCGGCACAACTAGTCGAGAAATGTCGCTTCCAATAGAGTTGACAGGAAACTAAGTGGAGATCCAATTAATGTTGGATTTGTATACTGAAAGCAAGAACGTTTTATGCTTGTATACAATGTTTCCTAAGTTTACTATTTAATCTCCTATCTGATTGTGTTCATAATTGCATATGTATGTCCTTTGTCTCTATATAAGTAGATTATATGGTGTGTTGTAGATCACAGAAGACCATATAATTGGAATAACCTTAAGAGATATAAATTGATCACAGCCGAGATGACTCTAGGACGAGTCGTTGGTTTAGGCTGCAGTATAGATGGAAAGAGTTTGTCTTGACTACTTGTCTATACTGGTACATCGTAACGTATTGATAGGATCACAGTGAGATGTATTCTTCTATCTGACATATGTGAAGGATCAAGATCTCGGTGACTTAATAAGATCTTAATACTAATAAGGTTTCAAATATATATGTTGATTCATGTATCACTTTGATTTACTATGGGTGAGAGTTATATATTAACTTGAGTACTCTGTATCTTGGGTGATAGCGGTTAATATATGATATTTGGTTATCTGTATTAGTACCCGTATCCGGTATAGGATAATGACATCCCCTTAAGGAGCTCAAAAGGTTTATTGCGTTAAACCCTGCAGGTTGATTAAGTTCAGACGCAATAATAAGGGTTGAGTGGTACTACTTAAGTATTACAAAGAAATTAATGAATCTAAGCTGTCAGAACTTTAATTAATTAATGGATGTCGGATATTTTAAATACGGAGGTCAGATAAGTCTAAATACAAGCCCGACTCATCATCGGTAATAAAGGGGTAAGTCAATATTGATTCTCTAGTGGAATGAATTAATATTTATGAATTAATTGTGATCTGGGCTGATCATAAGAATTAATTCATTTGAGGCCCATCTTTATTCCTTGTATTTGATCCCTGGACTGGCCCAAAGTCTCCTGAGCCCAGTAGGAGTCGCCTACTACAGTTATTAAGGCCCTAGGTCTGTGTTTTATCTTTAAATACAGATATCTGCTCTCAGAATAAGACACACAAAAATTAGGATTTTAGAGAGCAGAGCAATAAGGAGGCGCCAACTGTAGGGGTCGAATTATCTGGGAGTTCTCATAGTTTGATCTGAGCTGGAGTCAGATTTTCGCAGGAAACCAAGTTTTGGAAGTCTCCAAAAAATAGCCATAACTTCCTCTACAGAACTCCAATTGAGGTGAAATAGGCGGCCACGGAAAGCTCTTTTGAAGACAAAGAAGTCGTATTTCTGCAAAAAAATACGATTGGAGGTCGTTTGAGGGGTCAAACGGAGCGTTTAAGTTGACTGACCTGTTCAGTGGTGAATTGACGAATTCTTAGGAATTCTTCAGGTATTTCTGAACTCCTCGGTGCAGTGTTTAAATTAATAGGAGCATGCTAGGTTTAGTTGATGTATGGTGAATTAAGATAATCCAAAAGACGATCCTTGGGCAAATCGAGTATTAATTTAATATTCCTACAATTAATTACAGCCGAAGATGTGCGGAGAGATCTCGCAAAAATGAAGACAGAAGTCACATCAGCGATGAAATGGATTCATATCGGAGCAATCCAGCTGGTAATCAAATCCTCACTTTCAACGGGAATTGATTTACCAATTGATATTGCAATATGCGATAAGATGATTATAACCACAAGTGATACAGTGCTGGGAGCTTTCTCAGGCAATCTCTATGCCAAGCAGATTATAACCGAATTATACCCACAGATCGCTTATAATCTTCAAGATACAAACTTCAGCAGAGCCCTGACACTCTATCAGGATTACAAGAGGAATGATATGTTGACAGAAGGGAATAGGCCATACTCGATTACTTATCAAGTATCGTACGCCTTATCAAATTCCCATCATACGGATTTATTTCTATGGAAAAATTTTATTGAGATCCCAGAAATATTCAAAGAGGTGGCTAAGGTAATTAGCCCGAATTGAGTTGAAATCCCAGCAATTAGGGGAATCGACATCCAGGTCAAAGACAAACAGGTGTTGAAACATAATCAAAGTCTCAGATTGGGAGCACCAAGGTTGTCATTCCAAGGAGAAATGCTTATATCAAGGCCTTTGGAAAGAAGTTTCTCTCATTCCTACGAGAGAAAAGCAATCCAGGAAGCACCGGTCAAAGGCATAAGGGTAAAACTTAAATGCCCAGAAGGATGGAGAATTGTTTCCACAAGATTTGATACAACTGAAAGGAAAAATAAGTTTTCTTGCAATACGTTGTATTACTTAAAGAATCCAGAAAGCAACCGATATAGCGGAATTCTGGAGATTGGAGGCTTTGAGATCGAAATCGAGGGCAAAGTCGGACAAAAAGCCGACATCCTGATATTAGGACGAAATTTCATTGACAAATATCTACCATGGTCAAGAAATTTCCTCGGACAAGATCTTGCTCCTATCAAAAGAAATAAAACAGACGGAAATACTGATCGGCGGAGCAGGACAAACACCTTGGTACAAGGTCAAGACTCCACCAATCTATTTCCATGATACGAGAGCAAATACATTGCTTGGAAATAATTTTCTGTAAACCTTCAAGAGATATACGCAGGACAACGAGGCCAGGAGGCTAGTGTTCACAACCAACTGTGACCACAAAATCATTGTACAGCAACTCGAGGGAGCATTTAATCGAGCTATGCCAGTCAGCTTTCGCAGTAAGCGTGGTGATGATGAAGGCAAACTTCGGCGTCCACAAATGAAGGACCAACTGAGGTTTAGAGATGTTCTGCTCAAATGCAGAGCCGAGGGATTTTCAAACCTCTCTGAGGAAGAAACCCAAATCCTCAAAGTCGCCTTAATATCACACAAAGATATTAAGGAAGAAGAATAAGTGTCCATAGCCGATGTCAAAAGGAGAATCTAGAAATGTTATCATGAGGATCCTTTGGCATGGTGGGACAAGAACCAGCTCAAAGCGACCTTAAAAGTTAAAACTGGAAAGGAGCATGAGTTTGTGCGGTTCAGGCCAATCCTGATGAATGCTCAAGATCAGCAGGATATGAGGAGCATAATCAAGGAGCATCTTGATTTACGATTGATCGAACCAGGGAATTCGCCTTACAGCAGTCCAGGATTTCTAGTAAGGAATCATGGGGAGATCAAACGAGGAAAACCAAGATTGGTTATTAATTACAAAGGAATTAATGACAATCTTGAGTTTGATGGATATTTCATCCCAAGTAGAGAACACCTTATCAATTGCATCAGAAGTGCAAAGGTATTCTCAAAATTCGATTGCAAAGTTCACAACCTTCTCAACTCCACAAGGACATTATGTCTGGAATGTCATGCCAATGGGGCTAGCCAATGCGCCTCAGATATTCCAAAGGAAGATGGATAATCTTTTTAAAGATTATTCTTCTTTCATGTTTGTTTATATTGATGATATCCTCATTGCATCAAAGAACATTCATGAACATGTCAGGCATCTGGAGATCTTTGCGGAGGTTTGTCAACAAGAAGGATTGGTGTTGTCTGAAAAGAAGGCAGTCGTGGCAACCCATAAGATGAATTTCTAGGAATCGAGATCGATGAGACTGGGATAATTCTGCAAGATCATATTGTGGAAAAAGTCTAGAAATTTCCAGAAGATCTCAAGGAGAAGAAGAAGCTTCAAAGCTTTCTTGGAGTTGTTAACTTTGCAGAGATGTTCATCAAAAACCTTGCAGAGCATAGGAAAATCTTCAGTCCTCTACTGAAGAAAGATGTTCCATTCATATGGAAGGAGGAACATCGCGAGGGTATGAAAAAGCTAAAAGAGATTTGCAAAAATCTCCCAAAGCTTTCAATACCACATGATGATGACGAACTAGTCCTATACACCGACGCGAGTGATTTTTGGTGGGCAGCTGTTCTCACTAAAATCACCCCTTATGGAGAAGAACCATGCAGATACTATAGTGGTCTCTTTTCCGACAGTGAGGCTGTGCGATGGCACATCAACGAGAAGGAGTTCTATGCAGTCAGAAAGGTGTTCAAGAAATGGCCGCTGTTAGGTCCGGAGGGTCTCGAATAGGTGTATGGGGGGGGAATACACCTATAGGCTATTTTTGACTTTATCAGAGTCAAAACAAAATGTTAAACACAAACTCACACAACCTGTTTTACTGAAAAGAGTTTTGACCAAAACAGGGTTGACGACTGATACTGAATACTCTTCAGTAAGGAGTTATCAGTTAAATCAAAAGACCTTAACTGATACACGTAAGGCTTCAGTCGAGTTTGATAAAAAGAGAGGTTATGAATCTCGCTGACTATCAAAAGATAGATCAGTCAGACTGATAACACACGCAGCGAAAGACTTTTGTTTCGCAATAGCCTGTGAGTTAAGCACGTTGTTAGTCTTTAGGTTTCTCTTTGCTATTAATCAGTTTTCAGTTTACGAAGGAAAGAACACAAGTAAAAAAGTGAATACTGAAAGCTGTAAATGACACAGAGATTTTTACGTGGTTCGGAAAATACTTCCTACATCCACGGTCGGTTTATCAGACCAACAACTTCACTGGGCAAGTGCTTACGGGTGCACTGCAAACCTGAACGTGTGCTTGCGGGTGCACACAACCGAAACAATCGAAGATCCAATCTTCAGTACCAACACACCTTGTTGGATTTCTCACTCCTAGCACGCACTGGGCACTAGGATCTCACAGAGACAGAACACCTTTCTGAGCTCCTTAGCAACACAAACACTCAAAGGTTTGAAAACTTGCCAACTAAACTTCAAAGAACAAGTTCTTTGTAGTTAGTTTGACCTAGGCTTTGGATAAACAAGGTTTGCCTAAGGTCTAAGAGAATGTATGTAATCAGCAGTGACTGATTTTTGGCTTTGGGATTCTTTTATTCGATTCAAACTTTGGAGAGTCTGGGCTTTAGCTGAGTAATGATTTTGGCAGCGTTTCAGCTTATGTTGTTGAATTGGTGAAGATGGAAGTGATCCTCGAGCGCTATTTATAAGAGATGTCTTGAATAGATCCGTTGGCGGAGAAGGTCTTCAAGATTTCTTCCGTTAGAGAGTAATTTGAACTTGGGCTGAGACTTCATTTTTCGAGGTTTCTTGTTTGATGAGAACGGCTATGTTGAAGAGCAGGAGATGCGACATCTCTGAAAAGGTAATCACCAAAGAGGAATGACCTCTACAGAGAAAGGACGATCCTGAGATCTCTGCATTTAATGCGGCTGTACTTCTGAAAAGGTAATCACCAAAGAGGAATGACCTCTACAGAGAAAGGACGATCCTGAGATCTCTGCATTTAATGCGGCTGTACTTCTGAAAAGGTAATCACCAAAGAGGAATGACCTCTACAGAGAAAGGACGATCCTGAGATCTCTGCATTTAATGCGGCTGTACTTCTGAAAAGGTAATCACCAAAGAGGAATGACCTCTACAGAGAAAGGACGATCCTGAGATCTCTGCATTTAATGCGGCTGTACTTCTGAAAAGGTAATCACCAAAGAGGAATGACCTCTACAGAGAAAGGACGATCCTGAGATCTCTGCATTTAATGCGGCTGTACTTCTGGAGTGCATGGCTTCCTTTGAATGCTGGAGGTTCAGTCCGAGAAAGAATGTTTAACTGATACTAGGGGTGGTAAACCGGTCGGTTCGGTTATAACCGAACCGGTTTACCGGTTAACCGGAACCGGTTTAGAGGAATTCCTCTAACCGAAAACCGAACCGGTTTTTCGACCGGTTAACCGATTAACCGGTCCGGTTAACCGGACCGGTTAATCGGTTAACCGGTCGAAACCGATTAATGCACTGGTTCTCAATTTGGCGAATTAAACCGGTTAATTCGGTTAACCGGCTAACCGGTTAACCGAATTAACCGGTTTTTATTTAAAAAAATTCGAATTTTTAAATGTGTGCAATAGGATTTGAACTCATGACCTTTGAAAGAAAGAATGAGACCTTATCCACTGCACCAATTCACAACTTGTGATAATTTAATAACAAAAAAAAAATTATAGACACATGTAATTTATATTAAAAAAAAAAGAACAATGATAATAAATTAATTCCCAAGCTAGACAACAATATTAACTCAAAATTATAGCCAAAACCCAAAAACAACAATAATAAGTCAATTACTTTCAATCCATAAAAAAATCTAATAAAATTAATCTAAACTCCACCAAGGCAACAAACATAAAGTAACATAAGTCTAAAGTTCAACAGTCAACACAAACAACAAATAAATGGATTCACGGTAAGACAATTCGGCTTGTCTGACTAGGAACATCTCCACTACTTTCTCCACGAACTCCATGTCCTCCACTCATCCCAAGTTGTGTCAAAACTGTTAAGTTTTTAAAATTAAACAAAAAGAATAATTAACATATTTGTAAATTGTAATGATTTGAATTTTATAGTTTATAAGACATTAAAGTACTCACCCGATTCAAACTCCTTCTCTAACTCAGTCTCAGACACATCTTCTTCATCTTGGAGAAATTTATCCGACGAACTAGATTTGAGCCAATCCTCAGCGCATATCAAAGCCTCCACCATATTAACAGTCAACGAGCTTCTAAATTTAGATAAAACACGACTACCCGTGCTAAATGCAGACTCAGAAGCAACGCTCGATATAGGGATAGCCATGATGTCCCTCACCATCTCGGATAGAACAGGGAAGCGCGGGCTATTTTTGGACCACCACTGTAGGATATCAAACTGATCCCCCTCAATAGCTTTGTGCTTGTATTTCTTTTCAGCAAAGTACACAGTAATCTCTGACATATCGCCTGAATCTTCATCTTCACTATCATCGGAAATAACATCAACATGACTTCGAGCACCACTAACTCGAGGTTCAATTTGAACCGAAGTAGGTGCATTCGCAAGTGCTTCATCAGTTGAACCAAGTTGTTTCTTGTAATACTCAAACAACTCATTCAATGAGTTGCGCACCTCCCCCAACAATTCAATTGCTCGCTGCGGAGCATAAACTTTCTTCAAGCACTTTTCCACATGTGTTATCTTCTGTCTCGGATCCAACAATGCAGCAATGTAGAACAACTTGTTCATTCTTGGGTTCATCGCATCAGTTTCCAACCAATACTTTCCAAGCTTGTCCTTCATCTCATTGGCCATGGACATAATCTCAGTATCGGTGTCCCTCTGTAACTGAGTAATGAACTCAAAGATAGAGCACATTTCCTTGAAAAACAAATGGGCAGAGACATATGTGGTACCTGAGAAGAGAAGTGTCAAATCATGAAATAAAAGACTTGCTTATTTCCTTTAAAAATAAATTGACTAAGACATAAGTGGTACCTGAGACGAGAAGTGTCAAATTATAAAATCTGCCCAAATAATCACAAATCATCCTCACTTTAGCCCAATCATTGTTGTCAGGAACTCCAATTGTCAAGTCTTTGTGCTTCTTTTGATTCAAATCATGTACAAATTCCTTAACTACATTCACATGTAGATTGAAGACCTCAACAAATGGCACAGCAGACTCGAGCATCAAATATGTAGAGTTCCATCTCGTCGGCACATCCAAAGTCAAAGACTTGCTGCAAGCAATCTTCAAGGCCTCCACATAACCTCTAAACTTATCCGCTCTAGATGGTGATGCCTTTATCCATTTGACGGCTTCTCTTACTCGTCTCACGGACATGCCAATCTCATCCAATCCCTCCTTCACAATTAAGTTTAGGATGTGAGCAACACAACGCATGTGCAAATACTTGCCACCAACAACACTTGTCCCCCACCTCTCAAAGTCTGGCTTCATGTACCTAATTGCAGCATCATTTGACGTTGCATTGTCCATTGTGCAACAGAGTACCTTATGCAAGCCCCACTCCTCCACGGATGATATGATTGCAGTAGCAAGATCATCGCCTGTGTGACTCATGCACTTGCGAAAACTGATTATCTTTTTATGCAATTTCCAATCCTTGTCGATGCAATGTGTTGACACAAATAAAATTTGTGTTGTTGATCCCTGTCCAACAATCAGTCGTGATCGACACTCGTCCCATGCCTTTAGCTTGAAAAAAAGTTTTCAAAATAGCCTTCCGCTCCAAAAACAATCTCATACAATCAGCTCTTACTGTTTGTCTGCCCGGGATCTTGAACATAGGACATGCAGCCTCTATAAACATCTTGAACCCCTCACGCTCGACAAATCTAAATGGAAGTTCATCCATGATGATCATCTGACACAATGCCATTCTAACGACATTTTGATCGAATTTCCAACTTGTCAACGATCCTGTTCCATCAGTAGTGGGTTGTAAGTTGAGAACCGATTGACTAGCTGTTGCTTGATGCTTCTTCAAGCACGAAGTAGTATGATTCCTCAAAGCAGTGGTGCCGTTTCTATTCGGATCAGCCCTAATTTTTCTGCCACAACGCTTGCATTGCCCTTTCTTAATCTTTTCATCCCCTTCTTCTTCCATAAGCTGAATATAATCAGCCCAAACATCGGACCTTGTCCCAGAAGATTTCCTAGTTTTTTTTGCCTTTGGTTCTTCATCATCACCTTGTAGTTCACGTATTTCAACCTCTTCAAACATATCATCGTCTTCAATTCTAAGCCTATTGCTAGCTTGTTGTGTGATAGATTGCGATCCATCTTCAATTCTCTCCATCTAATCAAGAAGTTAGTCAACTTATTAGTTATTACTTAACTTAATCAAGACAATATACTAAAAAAAATTATTATCCAAATCAATTTAATTATCATCAGAGACAACATACTTTGCTACAAATTAATTAACAATTAATAGCGCTCAAACAAAACCAACAAAATTTTCCTAGGTTTTGACAGTTTGGGAAACTCCATATCATTCTGGAAAATAAAATTCAGCAGCTAATACACGACATGACGACAAGAAGATGCTTGTACGTATTATTACAAATAAGTTTGAAGTTTCAATACTACTTGATTATGATTTATGTGAATTACTATATATTTATTTTAGAACTATGTCTATATATTTGCAGTTGCAGTGCAGAAAACAATCTCATCTCCATCAGGACCATCACATTAGATATTCCACAAATCTCATCTCCATCACATTAGAACTATGTCTATATATTTGCTGCTAGAATAATATTAACAAAGCAAATAGCTCGAGCACAAACCTTTGCTGGGACTGCCGGACTGGAGAAAGGGAGGGAGGCGCCGGTGGGAGAGGCAGCGGCGCCGGTGCAAGGGGCGAGCTCGAGCGCTGCTGCTGCTGGGACGAGCTGCTGCTGCCGAGCGCTGCCGGGACTGCCGGACTGGAGAAAGGGAGGGAGGCCGCCGGTGGGAGAGGCAGCGGCGCCGGTGCAAGGGGCGAGCTCGAGCGCTGCTGCTGCTGGGACGAGCTGCTGCTGCCGAGCGCTGCCGGGATGAGCTGCTACTGCCGAGCGCTGCCGGGACGAGCTGCTGCTGCCGGCGCTGCCGGGACTACCGGACTGGAGAAAGGGAGGGAGGCCGCGTGTGGGAGAGGCAGCGGCGCCGGTGCAAGGGGCGAGCACTGCTGCTGCTGGGACGAGCTGCTGCTGCCGAGCGCTTGCCGGGACTGCCGAACTGGAGAAAGGGAGGAGGGCCGCCGGTGGGAGAGGCAGCGGCGCCGGTGCAAGGGCGAGCTCGAGCGCTGCTGCTGCTGGGACGAGCTGCTGCTGCCGAGCGCTGCGGGACGAGCTGCTGCTGCCGAGCGCTGCCGGACTGGAGAAAGGGAGGGAGGCCGCGTGTGGGAGAGGCAGCGGCGCCGGTGCAAGGGGCGAGCGCTGCTGCTGCTGGGACGAGCTGCTGCTGCCGAGCGCTGCCGGGACTGCCGAACTGGAGAAAGGGAGGGAGGCGCCGGTGGGAGAGGCAGCGGCGCCGGCGCCGGTGCCGGTGGGAGGCAGGGATGGGAACAACCGAACAGAATAGGAAGAGAGGCGACTCAGGCGAGAGGAGAGCGGCTGGACTGAGAATGGAACAGTTTGGAAATTGAAACTTGGAAAGTGGCGGAAAGTTGGAAACCCTAAATCAAATGACTAACTATTGTTTAACTTTAATTAATTAATTAAAAAAACCGGTTAATCGGTTTAACCGGTTAACCGACCGGTTAAACCGATTAACCGGTTTACTGTGAGAATGCTAACCGGTAACCGAACCGGATAGGAAAAAACCGGTTTTCGGTTAACCGATAACCGGTTTTTCCGGTTCGATTACGGTTTTAACCGAAAAACCGGCACCGGTTTACCAGCCCTAACTGATACTTGACTTTAGTATCAGTCCGCTGATTCCAGGTGGCACGCATTAAGTAATCACTCAAAATTGATTCTTCGGCTGATGCTTCAGTCGGCAACTTCAGTCTTCAGTCCTTCGTTCTTCAGTCTTCAGTCTTCAGAACTGTATCTAAACTAGAAAAAGAACTCTAACACTTGAGTTCAACCAGTCCTAGTCTATTACAAAAGAAATCTATTGATTTTGGTATCATCAAAATAAGGATTAGGATATTTCACTAAGTTCCCAACAGCCGCTATTTTTACTTGCAAAGAAATTCATTTTGAAAGTCGATAACACTAACGTTAAGGCTTTCTTAACCAAGAAAATAGGATCTAAACCTGAAAAGGCTAGATTACTTAGATGGCAAACTGAATGTCAATATTATGATTTTGATATTGTCATTTTAAAATCTGATGACAATGTTCTTGCAGATTTTCTAACAAGGGATGAAGCCATCATTATAAACCAGAGGCAGCTCCAGGATAACATGGAGATGCTACAACAGGAATGGCAAGAGTATGTACTCCATGCCAAACAAGCTGGAAGGATACAATCGGCTGATGAAGCCAAAGTGTCTGATCGCATACGAGAATGCCTTAAGAAGATGATAAATCTTCATAAAGCAACCCAAGGACCGCTCCTTCGCGCAATCAGAGAACCTCTTATTAAAAAATGTATTACAGTACATGACAGATTACCTGTAGCAGGGGATTCAAGTACCCCTAGCACAAGTCCTGAGGTTATGGCCTCCGAGCCAGAAAATCAAGGAAAAGATGATGTTAAGGGTTCACACCCTGAAACATCATGTCATCCCACCACCTCTAGGGTAAAAGAGGGAGAGATCAGCCTTAGACCAACGATAGGTAAATCTAAGGCTGATACTGACTTTCTTGAAGTATCTCCAAGTTGGCAGGTTTACCAATCCAGATGGGAAAAACTCAACATAAGAAGGGGCATTAATCCGGGAAACAACAGGGTTGATGTCGGAGGAAAATATCCTCAAGTGTGGATGACTATCGGAGCTAATCTACAAGATGTCAAGGAATGGTATGAATTTGGGGCATTGGCCTCAGTTTATACTATTTCCCCGGCGTTCAATGAAATCATGGGTCTACCGAGGTGGATCCAAGAAATAGTCTACGACGCCTGGGCAAACAACGAGTCCCTCAAACGAGGGGATGTTTTGGAACTGTATTTCTTCAGTGCAGCACCAGAGTTTGCAGGAAATGGCAACCATGAGGCTTTCCATTTCATAAAGCTTCGACTGCCCGACAATCAAGCTTTGAACCGGATCAAAGCTCCTGACCATCAGTCCTCTATTATCACCACATTTACGAAAGATCAGATTTCCACTCGGCGAGCATGGGGATTATGGGTCTGTCTTACAGAGATGGACAAAGTCAAGTCCAGATTTAAGTTATTTCAGAATTCAAGTCTGGGATCATTCCTGTTAAATACCATGACAGGAACAACCACCAAGTTTACTGAGAAAGCCTTTGAAGAAAAAAAGCTAACACTCTGGCAAAACAAGATCGCGGGGAGCAAAGAGGTTCATTGCAAGTTCAGCAATATGGCTCACTTGGGCCATTGGAATGAACACGTCTGCATAGAGTGTCCCACGCAGAAGGAACCATAGTTTGCAAAAGGTTTCCTCCCGAAACCTGACAAAAAGAAGTTTCGATCCGACGAGTACGAAGAGCACAAGACTCCGTGTGGACGAGCATCTTGGGCACCAAAAAAGTAAGAGGCTCGACAAAGAAAAGTGAGTCATGTGACTCGGGACAAGAGGACCACCCACTAAACAAAAAACGACGAAAGTGGGTGAAAAAGAATGCAGATTGATTACCTATTAGCAGAAAAGACGAAAGTGGGTAATTCTACAAGCGAATCCACTCACCAAAAGCATAATACAATGTTGAGTGGAAGGAAAAGCAGCTGGTCCCTACCAATAATTATCACAGAAAGATAAAAAGAAGGTTCAACTCCATGTGAAGGCACTAACTGGTGTCGGCAATCAGGACTGACTAAGGAATGTGGCAGTCACAATCCATAAGCTGACCTTGATGGAAAGGAATCCGAGGCCAACCACCAAGATTTATGGAGGGCATCAGACCTCTATAAAAACCTCAAGGTCTGGAGAGAAGAGGACATCCGAAAATTTCACACATCTTCACACAACACACTCTCTCTCTAGAATTCTATCTTTGTAATATTTAAAAAAATTTAAAGTTTTAGTTTTAAAGTTTTTTAGTTCTTTTAATTTTATGTACACAAGTGTTAAGCTACTAATGAGTAGCTAAACAAGTTTGCCTCCTCCCTTAGGGAGATTTTATGAAATAAATTAAATATTTTATAATTCATCTATAAACTCTTTGTTGCTTAACTTTCCGATTTAGTAAAAAATTTCTATCATTTTCCAACAAAATATTTTACGTCGGAACTTAGTGAAGGAGGAAGGTTGCAACCATCCCTTGCGGGCGCGTGGTTGGACGAAGCCTTGGGGGGCAGACGGTCCATAAAATGCAACAAGTACTGACTCCTAAAGAAGACCATCCGACTGAAGGTATAACGTTGGTTTATGTCTTGATTAATTTTGAAGTTTTTACGGAAGCATGTTGGGCCTTTATTTCGATTTAATCTTCGTTTTATAATTTTATAAAGCTCATATGGATTATTTAGTCTGAAGAAAAGTCATTTGGGGGTATTTGTGATTTTTTGAATCAATTCAGGGGTATGATTTTAATTATTAAAAATTGACGTGTCAAAATTGGACGGACTCTGAAAGTTCATGTATTTTGACAACAAATTGAAAGTTCATGTTTAAATTCAAAATTAAATGAAAGTTGGTGTATTTAAACAACATTAACCCTAAACTTTGTTGTAAATTTAGGGTCCCTGCTTTGTATACACAAACTTCATTTATTTTTTAATTTTCAATTAGTATAATTTTAAAATTAATATTATAAAAATATACTTTCTTTATTTCAATCCAATAAGTCATAAAATCTAGACACATACATTAAAAAAATGAATAATTTATAATAAAATAAAGAAGTAACTTTGTATGATATATTTGTCAAAATATAGAAATAATTAGTTATGGGTTACAATATTATTTGGTATAAATAATAAATTATGTGAGGGTGTTTATTGTATATTGATTTTTTGTATTTTATAAAATGATCGATTAAAATAAAATATTTAAATAAAAAAATGTAGCCTCTCAAAGAAGAAGAAAAAATGTAGATTATTGAATTGGAAAAAAAAGAGTACAAATTTGATAACTTTTGCAAAACTTGACTTTGCCCAGAGTGTTATCAGTCAAATAATATTCTTAGTTTGCTCAAGTTGTTTAGAGTTTAGGCCTAATGCTTTGGCAACACATGCACACAACTACTTTGCCCAGATTAGACCTCATGATTTCACATGCTCATACTTAACTCGATTTTAGCCCAAACCAAGTAAAACAATTACCTAGACACAATTAAATAAAATAACACAAAAGAAATTGAAGAAATAAACATACTTCTATTGAAATAGATGTTAAAAAATAAAAGCAATCTATGGGCAACACCAACTCTGCCCAAAGCAAATAAAAATAATACATAAAATAAAAGGGCGCCCGAAGGACTTGTTTCTTCCTTGGTTAGACTCTAATTGAAAATAAAAATATAAAACAACTTAATCTAAAGTGAGGAATGACTGAAAATTATGTGTGGTAAAAATCGTCCATCTGGCCGCATGGGGTCTGCATCTTTATATAGAGAATGGTAGTGGCCATTGGGCCATGTCCATGCAAACTAGGATTACTGGGCGCAATAGTTAGGGTTTTTGGGCGCAGCCAAGATTGCTCAGATTTCTTTCCTTAGCCCAATCAGATACGCATCCCACAATTTAGCAAGTAAATCATGCTGGATCTCTCTATAAAAGGCAAGTTGATTTCCGCCTTCTTCTTTCCTTCTACTGATGGTGCACGCTTTGTCCTTGTACATCAGGTTTTGCCCAAAATCAGCATCGTATTTATGTTCAGTTTCTGCTTGAACTCTGACTTGCCGCTTTGCCCTTGAACACCAATTTTTTTCGCTTTGCCATTGAAAGCCAGATTTTGTGCTTTACCCTTGAACACCAGTTTTTTTTCGCTTAGCCCTTGAATGCCAGATTTTGTTGCTTTGCCTTTGAACGCCAATTGGATACCACACTATACTTGGTCTGGGCAAAAGGAATACGACTGTTGTGTGAATGACCTCAAGTCTTTGCCTCTTTTGCGGAATGCAATTTGGTTTGCCCAAGATCATATACACCTATTCTATTGGCCAAATGTGTCCGGCCCAAACACAAAAGACACAAAACACACAAAAAGAAGACTCGATCTAGACCTAAACGACACACAAAAAGAGCACAAAAAATAGGCTCGTCACCCTTACTTTTCACTTTTTCACTACTCCCAATACTAATTAAAACATATTTTCACCATTTAAATACACTCAACAACCTTTTCTTCACTCTCAATACACTCAACAATATTTTTCTTAAAACTCGTGTCACTCCCTCATAGGAAGTTCTTTCGTGAACGGAGAGAGTATATTTTTTCTAAACATTGATCGTTGTTTTAGAAAATGAAGGTTTCTTCTACAATAACAAAGAAGCAAGTAGGCCTTGCGACAAGACGTGATAATATTGGAGGAGCAAAAGTGTTGGAGCAAAGGATTTGCTCTCTTTAATTACTTTGTAATAGTTTGTTGCTCTTAATGATTCTTGTATTATGTTCTAGCTAATTTTTATAAAATATTGTACTTCAAACATGCTTGTGTTTTGCTAGCTAGCGTGTCAAAAATTAGGTCACATCATATTTAATTGTCTGCCAGAAATTATTGAGCGTGTTTATCTTGTAAATAATAATAATAAAAAATAGAATTAATAAAATAGTCACTTTCATATAATAAATTAAATGCAAAGTCTCTTGTGAGAGTGAATGTATGGGTGAGTGATAACACTCATGTTTCCATGGTTTTTAATGTTCATATGATGTTAATTTTATAGGAAATTGAGTGTTGGATGATAGTTTTGTGCTTAAATTGCTTTATCTTGTGAAATATGTTACTTGGTCGTACTTTGATGATTTTTACAGAAATTTGGATTTCGAATTTGGACTGATGATCTTAATTAAAGCTGTAGATCGTCTCGATACGAGTTTGTAGGCGCAAACGGTTTGCAAATCCGAGTTCGGACGAGGAAGATATGTCTGAAACAAGAAAGTTGCGCGTAGTAGTGAATGGTGCCCGACGGGAATTTCCGAATTTTCGAGATTTTGAGGGATTTTCGGATTTTATCAGTATTTTCGAGCTCTTTACTGTATTTATCCCCTGTGTCTAAAAACAGGTCTTCTTTTGACCTATTTTGGGTTCCCAACTTTACTTTTTCAGTACCCAATTTTTATTTTTCAGTTCCCAGCTTTAGTTTTTTAGTTACCAGCTTTTATTTTTCAATTTGATAGCTTTACAATTTATTGCTTTCCAGTTTTTACTGCTTGGATTGGATTTCCACAATATTGAAGATTCAAGTTGCTACGATTGTTCTACTTTCGATTTTTATATAATTCAGTTTTTCCAATTGCGTTCTTATTAATTATGTTTATGTTTTATTTTAGGGTTAATTGCCGCTAAATTCAAAAGCTTTTTAAAAATTCGCGATATTCTCACCAACTTCAAAATCGGCATATAAATACATGAATTGAAAATCCGTTCTTAATTTTCCCAAACTCAAATAAAACCCCCAAATTGAAGGTGACGTGGACTACCGTAAATACAACGTGGCATAGTCGGCGGTGCAAGAAAACGACGTCGTTTTTTTCAAAACAATACGACGTCGTTTTAATTTCCATCAACAATTAAAAAAAAGAAAAAGAAAAATTGGGGCTGGGATTTTCGGCGAGAGCTTCAAGCTCGGATGGCGGAGCCGCCACTGGCATCTCCCTCCCTGAATCGTGCTCTTGCATCTCCCTCGCCTCACCCCATTTACAGAACCCGACGGCCGCCGCAGCTGAAGCCAGCCACCGCCGGTCTGCCCCTCTCCCTCGAATCTCTGGCCGCACCTCACAACAGAACCCACACCTCACACCGTCCACGGCGCTCTCGCCGCCTCCTCCCTCTCGCAAATGGCGGCCGCCCTCCCGATTTCTCTCTCTTCGGGTGGAAACAGTCATCCCTTCGTTCAGTCGGCCGCCGATTCCACCTCAATTCGACCACCGCCGCAATTCCACCTCAATTTCCACCAGTCGTTTCCCGATTCCACCTCAATTTCAACCGCCGCCGCCACCGCCATTACTCCTCCCACAACCAGCCGTGGTCATCACCACCACAGACCTCCATCTCTTCGCGCCCTAGGACATCCAAATTGCAGCCTCCGAAATCGTGCAGAGAGAGAAAGATCGAGAAAAAGAGGGAACGGTTGTTGTGAGGAAGAACAAAGAGGGGTAGGGGTAGCGCGGCCGCCTTCTTCTCATCGCGGCCGCCTTCTTCTCGCCGGGGGGAAGGGGAAAGGTTTGGGGGGGAGGGGGAAGGGGTTGGCCGGAGGAGGTTTGGGGGATGTGGTGGTCGGGGGGGGGTTGGGGATGGGGTTAGTTTTTTTCTATTTTTTTTATAAATTAATTTATTAATAAATTATTATATTTTATTAAAATAAAATTATTAAAAAATTAAAAAATGACATGTCATACATATAATTGACAAGTCATAGGTGTTTGCCATGTCATCTCGCCGGATTTTTTAATTTTGGGAACATTAAGAACGGATTTTCAATTCATGTATTTATATGCCGATTTTGAAGTTGGTGAGAATATCGCGAATTTTCAAAAAGCTTTTGAATTTAGCGGCAATTAACCCTTTATTTTATTATGTCTGGCTAATTTCGTTTAGCTGATTCTAGGGTTTGTAAATAGTTGATTGAATTTATGTAATTTATTTGTTAATACCTTTGTGCCTTCCAGTTTATGATTCATAATTCCTGGTGCTTGATTTCTTGTGGATTATCTGGCCAATAATTCGCATGTGTAGTTATTCGGTTTGAGACCTAACGGAGATAACTGCTTAGCGGATTCAAGAATATATGATATGATTTTAACCTTGAGACCTAGCGGAGATAGGTGGATCATAGGGAGCTATTCTTAGGAGCTATTGGGAGTTAGTAGATTTTCTTGAAACCTAGCGGAGATAGAGAATTTACTAATCTACGATCGATGCTGCTCTAGCGAGAGTGATTGATTAATTAAGTGATCTCTCATCATAACTGGATTAAACCGGTACATAGGATTAATAGATTTATTGCGTAGATTTAGTTAATGAATTTACTACCCTAGGATCAGTTGTCTTTAATATTTGATTCTTCTACGTGCTTCGATTTATTGTTATTTGCGTTTTAGTTTAAGTTAATCAAACCTTCTTTTTATTCGTTTGCCTGTCTACTGTTATAGTTTGTTTAGGAGATAGCTAGAGTGATTTCAGTTTTTCAGTCCCTGTGGATACGATACTCGATTACTTGTTGCTTGCTACAATTACCTGTGTTAGTTGCAGTCATTTTTGTTGCTAAGAATTTAGTGATCAACTTTTTGGCGCCGTTGCCGAGGACTGATTAGAAGTTGCTTTAATATTTCCAATAGGACTTAGTAGTAATTCAGGTGTTTATTGTTTTTTTTTTCTAATTCTTGTTTTTTTTTCAGGCACACTACTTACGATGGCTACTGCTGAACAGATTCGTGCTCTACAGGAACATCTGCAGCAGTTATCGGATTCGCAGAAAAAGCTAAAGGAGCAGAAGCAGCCTCCGATTAATGAGGCATTCATACCGCAGTATATTTACCAGGAACCTCCACGTGTCAATGTCAATAATTTCGAGCTGAAGACTGGTTTGATCACAATGGTCCAACAGAACCAGTATGGAGGGCACGCGATAGAGGACCCTAATGCGCATCTGGCGCATTTTCTGGAGCTATGCAGCACGGTAAAGATGAATGGAGTTCCCGATGACATTATCCGTCTTCGTCTTTTCCCTTTCTCACTGCGGGATAAAGCTAAGTCATGGTATCATACGTTGTAGTTGGGAGAGAGTACTATGTGGGAGGACTTGGCTCATGCGTTCCTACGCAAGTTTCATCCGCCTGGCCTCACCTTGAAATTGAAGATGGACATCATGCAATTTCAGCAGTATGAGGGAGAAAAGCTGGCGGATACTTGGGAGCGATATCAGGAAAAGCTCAGGAAGTGCCCAAGCCATGGATTTGATGAAGGCACGCTTGTGATCATGTTCTACAATGCCTGTGGGGAGAGAACACGGATGCATATGGATACAGCTGCAGGAGGTACTCTGCTTTAGAAAGGCAGTTCTGAGGCGTGGAGCATCATTGAGAGTATGACTGCTACGAGTTTTCAATGGCCATCAGAGAGAGTTCAATTGAAAAAGGTTGCAGCTACTTCCAGTTCTGATCCTATGGCAACAATGGTTACACAGCAGGCAGCGATTGCTACGCAGCTGGCAGAGCTGACTACTAAGATCAGTTAGTTGAATGTTGGACATCCTGAGCAAGCTGTGAAAGACCCATCAGGCTTGGAAAACATCAATTATATCAATGGCAGAAATTATGAGAATTTCCAGCAAGGACAGCTAGGAATGTATAGCAGAGGTCAGCAATATCAGCCGGGTCAGCAGCAGTTCCTGACTCAACCTAGAACACCTCTAGTTTGACTTGCAATAGAACAAGGACATCCTAGCAGTGATAAGTTGACCCAGTGTCATCTCTCAAATAAGATCTTTAAGGGCAATTAATTATGTCACAAGAAAGCTATAAACTAAGGATTGAAAGTTGTAAAATTATCTAAAGCTGGGAAAATAAACTTAACTAGAAACTTAAACTAAAGAATTATCTAGGCATGAAAAAGAATTATTAACTAATGCTTGTAATTTAAACTTAAATAAAACTTAATCTTAAAATTATCTAGGCGTGAAACTATTAAACCCTGGGTAAGAATTAAATGAACTTAAGTAAAGAATTAACTAGACGAATTGAATTTAAATAACTATAATTAAAACTTCTAATCTAATCTAACTAGACAGAAACCAAAGTGCATAATTTAAAGAAAGCATCATAAAAACGCATAAGTAAATTTGCATAATTAAAAAGCATAGGTAAAAGCAAACAAATAAACTTGATTAAAGAAATACCGTAAATCGTCTCGAGAAGTAATCTGTCACGTAATTACAACTCTAAACGGGAACTAATCTAAAACATGAATTAAAAGAATTATATTAAACTAACTAAGAACAATAATCGAAACTAACACTAGAAAAGCAATAAACCTAAGCTTTAGCTAACTTGGCGGAAACTAAAGATTAGGGCAAAAGACGTTCCTTCTTTGATGCAAAACAAGGCCCTTATTTATAGACTTCTCCTCAAAGTTGCCATCCAAAGCTGGACTCCTAAAGGTAATAGAATCATGTATGATAAGGTAACTCCAGCTAGCGTGTTCTTCAAGGAGATAGCGAGAATTAACAATTCTGCACGTTCAGCTCTGAAAAGGGCAGTGCAGAGCTGAAAGTCAGCTCTGGCGTCAGGGCAGAGCTGGAAGTCAGCTCTGGAAATTTAGCTCTGGCGAAAGTAACTCTGCTTTGGAAGGCGAACTCTGATGATTATGCTCGGGAAAGGTAGTCAGAGCTGGAAAGTCAGCTCTGGCGAGATGGGCAGAGCTCGCAGCTCAGTTCTGGCGAGATGGGCAGAGCTCGCAGCTCAGCTCTGACGAGATGGGCAGAGCTGGCAGCTCAGCTCTGGCGAGAAGGGCAGAGCTCGCAGCTCAGTTCTGGCGAGATGGGCAGAGCTCGCAGCTCAGCTCTGACGAGATGGGCAGAGCTCGCAGCTCAGCTCTGGCGTGATGTGCAGAGCTCGAAGCTCAGCTCTGGCGCGATGGGCAGAGCTCGCAGCTCAGCTCTGGCGACAGAGCTATGCTCTGCTACAGTGCGCTCGCAGCTCAGCTTTGCAGTACAGTGCTGGGCTCGCAGCTCAGCTTTGCGGTAAGGTGCTGGGCTCGCAGCTCAGCTCTGCGGTACGGTGGTGGGCTCGCAGCTCAGCTCTGCATACCAGAACAACCAAAAAAATGCCAAATTCATCCAAATTCTCCAAAATTGCACTCTTCCCTCCATAAAACCTAAATCTCCTGCAAAGCATAAAATAAACCATAAAACGCACCAATTTCTAGAAGATTTAAGTCAATACATGCTCATGCAAACCCTTAAAAAATAGAACAATTAAGCATAAATCAGTTCCAACCAGGAGGACGCCCGCATCCGAATCTTTCTTATGGCAACCCAAACAATGCTGTGCAACCTCCACCAGGATTCTCTGTTTCTAGTGGGGGAGTAATCAATGAGCCAAAGAAAGATTCGATGGAGGACATGATGAAGCAGATGCTCATGAAGATGACTGGGATGGAGACAAATGTGGGAAATAAGATATCTATCATGGAAAATAATTTCTCAGCACTTTCCAAGTAGGTGCAGATGTTAGAGAATCAAGTTGGTCAGATGGCCAACCAAGCAGCTGCGCAGGACAAGCCGGGTAAATTCCCAAGCAACACTACTGTCAATCCTAGGGGCCAATGCAATGCAATTTTCGATGGCACTCTGTCTCCAAAAGATAGGATGATGAGCAAGGAGAACGAACAACCAAGTGAGGAACCATACAAGGCTCCTGTTCCACTAAGGGAATACATCCCAAAGGTTCCATTCCCCCGTAGGCTGATGAAGAGGGAGGTGCTTGAAGAGCAATGTGCTGTGAAGCCAAGCAAAAAGGTGGATGCCAAGGTGATCAAGCTGGAGATCTCCCATTGCAAGAATGAGAAAAAGTTGCCAATCCCGAGAAGACAGAGCATAGACGTATAGTGGATGAGCTAGAGAGACTACTTGAAGAATCGGACCGACGTGCACAGCCTCAAACTCTCTCAAAATTGCAGGATCCCAAGGAGAATGAAGAAAAGACAGTTGTTCACACCAAGAAGATGGGGGATGAGGATGAGAAAATCCCGCAGGCGAAAGCTGTGTGCACTGAGTTGCCAATGAAGCTACTTTCGAAGAAGAAAGATCTGGGTAGCTTCACCATTGAGTGCGACATTGGAGGAGAGCTCTTTCCCGAGGCTCTTTGTGATTTAGGGGCTAGTGTCAATGTGATGCCCATCTCTATTTTCAAGCGGTAGGGAATTGGAGATCTCAAGCCGACCTCGATGGAGATTCAGATGGCGGATAGATCAAGAGTGAAGCCGAGAGGAAAGCTTGAAGACATCTTTGTAAAGGTTGACAAGCTCATCTTCCCTACGGATTTCTTGGTCCTCGATATTCCTGAAGATGCAAATCCGCCGTTGATTCTTGGTCGATCATTCTTAGCTACGGGGCGAGCTATGATAGATGTGCCGAATGGAAGCGTTATCCTTCACGCAGCTGATGCGCATGAGTCCTCTGTCTCTGTTCGTGTTAGGCGGTCTGTCACGCCCGCTGCGTTTGATGTTCATTGAGACCATGAGGTATCGTCGAGCTCTAGACGTTAAATTAAGCACTTGTTGGGAGGTAACCCAACTGTTTTTCTTTCTTTTAGTTTCGTTTTGTTTCTTTTTATTTCTTTGTTTTGTTTGGAGTTTTTAGTGCAGCGTTGAGCTTGGAAGATGCGGGAACTCGCGCCTTGTTCATACCATCACCACCGTAGAGCATATTTTTCTGTGAGTAGTGACACACATATCATCATCCCTCCAAACTTAGTTTTGAACTTATGTTCTGTAATAAGTTTGGGGGAGGGGGGTGAGAGTAGATATGTGTATCACTTTTATCTTTTTATTAGCTTTATTGTTTTATCTTGCTTGGTTGGTGGTGTGTGTTTGTTTTGTTTTTGAGTTGATTAATGCTCCATTAGATTTCTGGTGAGACGCCAATGATGATTTCTGTGAAAGAAATTTGGAATTTGATTTTCTTTGATGATTTAAGCATAATTGGAACTAATTTGCATAATTCTAGAGTGATTTTAACCTTGACTTTTAGAGGTTGAATAAACCTGTGAGATTTTGAGCCATAACTGTTTATCATACACAGGGCCGTAACTTTGTATAGGCAAAGCAAGCATGTGCCTAGGGCCCCAAATTTTAAGGGGCCCAATTTTAGCCCGTATGTATATATATATATATATATACACACTCATGTTTAATATTTGCCCTGGCCTCTTTTAGAAATACAAAAATTACGCAATAGCCTATCTCAAAAGAAAAATAAAAAGTTACGCAGCAGACAATAGAAGTCAATTGGCGGCTATTCATAAAGGTGAGTTGCAGAGTTTCTTCCAACTTTTTTCTTTTAATTTCTTTAATTGAATCATTGAATGCTAATAGTAATATGCTATATTAGTTAATTGTGGTTTAAGTAGTGATATTTGTTTTAATTTTATACACGATTTTTTTCTTCTTTTTTTTGTTTAACAACTTAGCATCCAGAATTTCGTAGTGTATAATTATATCTATTTGCTATGTAAATTTATTTTATTGTTGATTAAAATTTTTTGCTATGTAAATTTGTTTCATTGTTGATTAAATTTTTTGTCTCTGAATGTCTATTCAATCTTATTCATTTTATTATTTTTATTTGCTATTGTATGGTATCTGACTAGATTATTATATGGTATTACTTAGTACAAGATGCCTCCTAAACATATGTCCGGTGCTCAGAAGAGAAAAAAGAAACAAAAGGAGGCTGAATTAATTCTAAGTCAAGCAGGAGATATAAATAAATATTTTAAGTTTGGTAGCAAGAAGCAAAGGTCAAATGAAGATGAAGAAGAAACATCAAAAGGGGTGGAAAATCAAATCGAGGAGAAACATGAAGCTAAGAATGATATAGCTAATGAGGCTAATGAGACTCATGAGGTTAATGTAGCTGGCCATCACCAGTCATCACTAAATGTGGATGATGATGTGATCGAACAAGCTGAACCTGAAAGCTCAACACGCAACCATGACTCTATTTTCCTAGCGAATTTGAAAGATCCTGGAAATTGGGGAAATATTGATCAAAAGACAAGAGATTACCTAGTTGAAATGGGTCCTCAAAAAGTTGAAGGCATAGTATATCATGTCAATGCATAGGGTAGGCACTTTGATTCATCACAGTATACAAGGATATTGCCAAATGGACAAAAATATGATCGAAGATGGCTAGTTTATTCAACTTCTTTGGACCGAATCTTTTGTTTTTGTTGTAAGTTGTTTCCAACTCAACAGACAATCGATAGGATCGGGATGCTAGCTACTGAGGGATTTTGTGATTGGAGTAATATGTACACACGTCTCAGGAGTCATGAAGGGAGTAAGGAACATATTCATTGTATGACTAGTTGGAAGGAATTGGAAGATCGACTTGGTCAAAGAAAGGGAATAGATGAAAGTGTGCAACTACAAATTGACAAGGAAAAACAACATTGGAAAAAAGTGTTGAGAAGAATAATTATAATTGTGAAGCGACTTGCTAAAAACAGTTTACCTTTTCGAGGAGATAGTGGAAAACTTTTTGTTGAGAACAATGGCTTGTTTTTGCAGATGATAGAAATGATGGCTGAGGTTGATCCAGTACTACAAGAGCATGTACGACGAGCTGAAGCACATGAAATAAGGTGTACATACTTCAGTCCTAAAATTCAAAATGAATTTATACAGCTTTTAGCAGGTGAAGTTAGAAGTGCGATTATGAAGAAGGTCAAACATGCAAAATATTATTCAATCATACTTGACTGTACTCCAGATGCAAGCCATGAGGAACAGATGTCTTTAGTTATACGGTGTGTGGATGATTCCACAAACTTACCAATTTTAGAAGAATTTTGGATTGAATTTTTGAAGGTGGATGATACTACCGGACTCGGGCTTTCAACAGAGCTAATCAATACACTTGAAAAACTTGATCTAGATGTGAATGATATAAGAGGTCAAGGATATGACAATGGATCAAACATGAGTGGAAGACATAAAGGAGTACAAAGAAGATTACTCGAATTGAATCCTAGAGCATTTTATACGCCATGTGGTTGTCATAGTCTTAATTTGATGATATGTGATATGGCAAGTAGTTGTAGGAAAGCTAGAAGCTTCTTTGGAGTGATACAACGAATCTACACATTGTTCTCTTCCTCTACGAAGCGGTGGAAAATTTTCAAAGACCATGTACATGGACTTACAGTTAAGCCATTGTCACAAACTCGATGGGAGAGTCATGTTGAGAGTGTTAGGGCTATAAAAGAGCAAATCGTACAGATTCGGGATGCTTTACTCTTTCTAGTTGAGAACAGTGAAGATCCTAAAACACAAAGTGATGCTGAGACTTTAGCAACAAATGGGATTAACAGTTTTGAGTTTTTGCTCGGAATAGTTATTTGGTATAAGATGTTACAGGCAATCAACAAAGTGAGTAAATTTCTTCAGTCTGAAGACATGGATGTTGAAATTGCTATTACACTTTTACAAGGACTCATCTCATTTTTTGATGATTTTAGAGAGCACGGGTTTCATCGGGCCATGGATCAAGCTAAAGAAATGGCAAATGAATTGGGCGTTGAAGCTACATTTACAGAAAAACGCATTGTCTATAGAAAGAAACAATGTGATGAAAACAACAGTGATGAGGTTAAGCATTCACCCGAGGAAGCTTTTAGAGTTGATTATTTTCTCTTCATAGTTGATCAAGCATGAACTTCACTCCAAGAACGGTTTGAGAAATTTAAGGAATATGAGACTTTTTTTGGATTTTTATTCAAAGTGGAAAAGTTAAGGAGTGAGTCAGTTGATAGTTTGATGAAGTCGTGTATGAACCTTGAGCAGCATTTGAAGCACAATGGACATGCAGACATCATTGGAGATGATTTATGCACAGAACTGGTATGTCTGCAAAGTTATTTTTCAAGTGAAATGTCAAGAGTCATAGATATCCTACGATTTTTGAAGAGGGTAGATTGCTTCCCAAATGCTTATATTGCCTACAAGATTTTACTAACCATACCGGTGACAGTTGCTTCAGCCGAGAGATCTTTCTCCAAGTTGAAATTGATTAAGACCTATCTACGATCAACTATGTCTCAAGATAGGTTGAATGGTTTGGCTATGCTATCAATCGAAAGAAAAATGGTTGACCAGTTGGATTACACAGACTTGATAGATACTTTTGCCTCTAAAACTGCAAGACGTATTGCATTTTTGTAAAAGTAAGAAACTTTTGTCTATTTTTGAGTAGTTCTTTTTTTTAGGGGATTTTTGAGCAGTTCATTTGATATAATATCACTTTTCATATTATTTTTCTTGCAATTCTTAAAATTAGTGTTTTAAATTATTTTGTTAGACATTAAATATTATATATGTAAAAAAAAATTACATTGTAGGGCCTACTTTTAAGTTCTTGTTTAGGGCCCCAAAAAAGATAGGTACGACCCTGATCATACACAGTTTATTCTTTGTTGTGAGTTTTGTCATGCATGTGGTGATCTTCTAGAACTTGCCATGGTTTCTGTGTCGAGGTTGCTGTTGTGCCCAGGATTAGGAGATGATTTTAGGCCATCTTTTATTAGCCACATTTTTTTTCCCAAACACTATCCTTAACGAAAAAAATTATCCTTTGTTATCCACTTTGAGCCTATTTAGCTTTTATTCTTTAGCTAGATGATAGGGGGTGATGTAGTATATGAGGATCTTTGTGTGGTGAATATCATAGTGGGTCATGAAAAAGAAGGGATGATATTGTGCTACTATTTACTCTTATAAGCTCTAGAAAGTTGTGAAAAAAAAAATTGTTGAGAAAAAAAAGAGAAAAGAAGAAAAAAAAAGAAGAAAAAAAGAAAAAAAAATAGAAAAAGAAAAAAGTATAAAGTCGAGTGTTTATTGAGAAATTTGTTAGAAAATCGACTTTCGATTTTTCAGTCCCTGTGGATACGATACTCGATTACTTGTTGCTTGCTACAATTACCTGTGTTAGTTGCAGTCATTTTTGTTACTAAGAATTTAGTGATCAGTGAGACGGGTAGGGGCGGGGCTGGGGCACAGGTTGCGGGTCACATACCAGATTATTCAAAGTAATTATTGTTGTGATAAAAAGTAATATTCCCCCATTCCACTATAAGTGAGACTCTTTCTATTTTGAGTGTTCCACCGTAAGTCAGACTATTTCCTTTTTCGGGTAAAAGTTTTACCTTTTAAATACATTTTCACTTTTTTACCGACACATAAAATACACCTTTTCTTAAATCTCGTGACCAAAAAAAGGGTCTCACTTATAGTGGGATGGAGTGAGTAATAATCGGTATGAAGAAATGTCATGTTTATCAAACGTTACTTTTTTTTTTCACGACAATTGTTATTTTTACTCACGAGAACTTATACTTTTCATTTATTTGCCAAGTAATTATTATCGTAATAAAAAGTAAACATTGATATAAAGAAAAACAATATTTCTATATATATTACCTTTTTCTAATACACATATGCACTACGCAGTTGCGCCCTGGGCTGCGGTCGCAGCTTCGCCAAAGCCGTCGTCACACCTTGAACTCCGCCCTCGCGCCTTGCAATCCACGACCGCGCCCTGGGCCGTGCTCACACCCTACACTCCATGGCTGCGCCCTTTCATGGAGGATTGGTTTCATCCATGAGACCGGTCTCACAGGAGACCAATTCTAAAATAAAAACTACTCCCTCTGTCCACCAATTCGTGTCCTAATTTTCATTTAGGTCCGTTCACCGATTCGTGTTCTATATATTTTTAGTAACTATTTCCTTAACAAATAAATCATTTTTTCTTAAAAATCGTGCCTCTTTCTTCACTCAACAAATAAACAATACATTTTTTCTTAAAACCCATGCCCTCCCCCTAGAACACAAATAGGTGGACGGGGGAAATAATTATTTTTACCATTTTACCCTTATTATATTTTACTAGTTGGCATATGATGTGTAAAATAGTGCATCACGAGTCAACATATGGTAACTCTTGAAATACAGTGCAAAATGAGAGATTTCACGACTTGACGACTCATTAGCTCAAATTATTAGGATTTCTTCCATTCCACGTTTTCAATTAGATATAAGTTAAGTAAAATTTACTCAAATGATTAAAATAATACTCCCTTAGTCCCGGCTATCTTGAGACAAAATTTTTTGGGCATGAGATTAAGAAACTAGTATTTATTGTATTAAGTGTTGTAAGTGAAAAAATGAAAAAATGAATTAAAAAAAAAGTTTTTACCATATAAGGAAATATATCAAGATAATTGGAACGGCTTAAAAATAAATTTGTTTTAAGATAGGTGAGACGTAGAGAGTAAAAGGTTTTGAGATATTCAAAGCTCCAATTCATTTAATAAACAAGAGAGAAGTATAATATTTTTATCTATTAATGAAAATTCTTATAATTAAACACCTCGCAACTCTAATTGGATCAATAATGCAATGATTCATAAAACATATATGAAATTGCCTTGGGTGGCAGATCACTATGTCGATTTCGTTTGGGTTTTCATCTTCCCAAATAGATATCTTTTCAATGCATCGCTCTATTGTTGCGTGGTGGATGATTCTTGGTTGTCTCCCCAGCCAGGATATGTTTATAACGACATGGCATAATTGAGCTTAATATTTGTGTGCTTTGTAAGAAAGAGGCTGAGAATAGAGGTGGTCTTGGGTACAACGGTGTATCGTACAATCGGCCAATCGGGTTACACCCGTATTTAGACCCTGACTCGAACCCACATCCTGATCCGAACCGTGTAAATGACACTATTCGGTTATACAAATGACACTGCGTATAAATGACATTATAACATTATGTATGATATTGTGTATAATTGACCTTATTTAGAAATATAAATGACACTTCCTGTAATTGACACTATAAGATTATAAATGACATTATAAGATTGAAAACGACACTATAACATTTTAAAATGTTACAATGTCATTTATATAACCGAATAATGTTAATTATAGGCAATGTCATTTGTATAATCAAATAATGTCATTTACACGATTTGGAGAATGCAAGTTCGAATTGTACTCAAATTTTTATGCTGAGAATATTGATCGTCGGGCTATGTGATTTTTCTCAATGTTTTTCGAGTTCTCTTTTTAACTGATTTCAACAAGGTCTCAGATTTGCAAATCCTTCGCACTCTGGAGCTCAATAAAAATTTCAACTCAGCATAAAACACTACTCTGAAACTAAAATTTAGTCAAAATTCGTGAAATTATTTAGCATTAACCCTTTAAAAGCAGCAGTATTCGCATATTCTTCTTCTTCTTCTTTTTTTAAATATAACAACATATTCCGGAAAACAAAAGAGAAAAATCAATATGGTTATTTTCTGTTGCATATCGCCAACTTACCATCTCAAAAAAAAAAAAAAAAAAAAAAACACACACACACACACACACATAAGTTTTACCATTTAGCTGGGTTCATTGCAAAAATCAATCTTGGAGGTTGGATCACACTTGCAAGAAAACCCAGTTAGTCTTATTAGCGATTCCAATGCCGATTATTGCCAACTATTTTTATCAAACGGCCGGAAACATGTCCGAGCTCCGGCAGATACAGGTGAACTAATTTGGTTAATTTCAACAGCCCCTTTTATGCTGTTTCTCCTTGCTCTCTAGCTGTTCGACGAAATGTCTGAATGACGATTGTGTTGATGATGCCTATTGAGTTATTGTGTTAATTAATCTATCTTTTTTCTGTATAAGCTCAATCTGGTGGCTGCTCTAAGCATTAGTATAACTCATGTTTGAAGTGGCGATGCAACTTTTTTGTTTCTCGCATAAATTTTAGAGTGTGGATAAGTTTGATTTTATTAGTATGTTCTGAGTAATTCTCATAACTCAATGAAGTTCCGAATTACTGTGAGGTTTTAGATGATCTTTAACGCGGAGTGAGTGTGTCAGTGCTTATTTTAAGCTGGAAAGGAACACATATGTACGGCAGTATATCTCCGACTTCTTGTATGTGGAAGTCATAGTTTCAGTAGTAGAAGAGTTAGCCTTAAAATGGTCAAAGCTATATTCGAAAGCTAACTAATAAACAAGATGAGTAAGATACTAGTGAGGAAGCCTTGTGACTCGAACATATATAATACTCCCTCCGTCCCATTTGTATTGGCCCCTCCAATACAAATGGGACGGAGGGAGTAACTTTCAAGTGTAAGTAACAACAAATCGATCATGGATTCCTGTAACAACCTTTTGGGAATATAGTGTAAGCCTTTTCTTGGTCTAGTGCTTGTATTGTCAACAGTATATAGGCTAATATGCATAGAGATTTTTTTCTGGATCAAGTATTGATAAAAAATAAAAGGATTTGATTTCGGGGGGGGGGGGGGGGGGGGCATCCGCCCACCCCATCCCCCTGCATCCGCCAGTGCTCGTAAGCATATATGAGTTAGTAATCTTCTAGAGGATTTTTTTTTCAAGCATTTCGCTGGTATATTATCAAATTTCAGAAAAACAGTCTCGTTCTTTTGTTAGTTTTTCCTTTCTGTGAATGTTTATATCTGATTTAGAACAGATTAAGAAAGAGTTTTGCCTACTCCAAGATCTGAATCATCACTTATTTTTGTAGCTTAGTAATACATACCTGTTTCTCTGGAATTGTTAGGCTTGAAACGATTATGACTGATGGCTACACCGTATCCTAACCCAACAGAATTTATGGAATTTGACTCTTTTTTTTCCCATCCCATACCTGTTTTTTTTGGAGGACAAATCATCTGTGCCACTATTTTAATTGTGAACAACACTCAAATATATAAATTTTAAGTTGAAAACAAAAACTAATTATACAATAATCAACCATAACTCACATTTACTGACTAAATATTGAAACTATTTTTTTTTATAAAAATCCTGATTATGAAATAATCAACACTAAACATCGATCGCTAACTAAAAAATGAAAATGAAAAACTAAATGATATTGATAAATAACTAATTATGATATCATACCCCAATTAACAATTATTTGTAAAACCGGAAAACTAAACACTTAGTTAAGGATGTGGCAGTTGTCTGATATAGTGTCATAGAAAATGTAATGAATACAGCAATGAGCTGAAGTTGGCCCAAATCATTGATTATGACAGTAATGAATACATATATATTTGAACGGAAATTTTAAGGAATAAAAGGAATTTCTACCTTTTAATTTTCTGAAAGTTAAAACTACATCAGTTACATATAAATTTGTCGATATATGTTGCATAACCTAATATGTTTAGAATTACTAAGGTGACTTTTTTCTCATTTTCAAGATTGCTTATCGGCTTATGACTTATTATTGTTTCGTGTAAAATACTCTGCCTCATTCAGGAGTAGTCCTATTATTTCTATTATTTTCTCAGACGTTCTGCTTGCAGTAGATTAAAATTCTTATCTTATCAAATTACACGAATAAAGAAAGCAACATTCCGCGTTTTAAAGAATTAGTAGAATAAGCAAATAGATTACAAAGGTGGCCAAGTGGCTTCCGAGCAGCAACACATGTCAACCTATTCAGGAAAAGACCAGTGGGACAAAGCATTAATCACAGCTACTTGTAACGCTCGCTCAAAAGCTTGCATGCATACCATCTAATTCGAACGGCAAAAGACCTTTAAAGCACTTACACTCAAATTTTCACACCCTACAATCATATATACGCGAATGAGTATGCACCTTTTAGTAAATCAACTGTGATTTTAAAGGGTTATTATAAAACAAAAAGATTCAGAGAGCCAGGTGGCTGCTAAGCAATACCACATGGCCACTTATGGCCAAGCGAGTTTTCTCTGTGATATATGCACAGAACAAAAAGACAGTGGCGGAACGCTTTATTTTGTAACGCATTTGCACTAGCTTGCATGCACACCACCTATATAACAAACACAGGTTCGTCCATGGCCTATGGTTCTTCAGAGTGAATGTTAGTACGAATCTAGAGGGCGGAAATTGCTTAGAGAAAAAGAATATTTTCTAAGAATTTGGAGGCTAATGTCGTCCTTTTTTTGCAGCCTTCGCCAAGAATTTATCTGATATTTCCTTGAAGGTAGATCTGTTGTTTAAAGAACTTAATTACATAGTTATACACAAATGAAGAAAATTTGGCATCTGTTTATATATTTTCAAGAGCGTGTAAACTTCATGTAGTTAGTGATATATGTTTGAAATGGCTGCATGTGAAACTCCGTAGAAGAGAAAGAAGATCTGGTAAGTTGATGTTATTTGTGAAATAACTTTCTGAATCAATGAAGTTCATGTCAATACTTTAGCAAATAAAGTAAGAGAGGAAACACAAATAACTACAGAAAAGTGAATGCTGAGCATTTGCTGAAATTGGGATTCTTGGTTTTATTTCGGAATGCATTTTTGAGTATTTTAAGTTTCATATTTCTGCATAGATTTTATTTTAGGGGAGGGCTAATTTATTGCATGCACATGTTTTACCATTTGAAATTATAGTGGAAATACAGAAATCCAGATTGATTCCCTCTTATTCAATATTTGTGTTGCTCTTAGATGTCATTAATTGCATGATTGAGGTAGTTCATCATGAAGCACAGTGTTCTTTTTGCTGCATATCATACAAAATGTGGATTTGTAGTTGTAACGCTGGATGTAATGGTGTGTGCAGATGCGAGTGTGGGACAATTTCCTTTTTCTCGTATTTATTTTTTAGATTGTTCAATTGTATGCATGTTTTATACTCTCCTGCTAATATATTTCTAATCTTTGTTTACTTTAAACCGTCACTTTTTCTATCCGTGTCCTCTGAAATTTGATGGAGACACAGAAATTTAACCCTATTTGAATTTTTACTTTTGTCGTGCTAAGTTTTTCTAATAGTATTTTTATTTTACATACACATATTTTAAATGTTCTTGAATTCTTGAGTTCCTAACAAGATGAATTTGATGCTAGTTTTCTCAACAAGATTTGATGACTTCAAAAATTTACAGGTCAAAGTTCTCTATTTTCAGTCAAGCTTTCCCAATTGCCTCGAAAATGGATACAGATTGGACATTTGACAGCTGCTCCTTGAGGACGGAGGTGGATGATGCTGCATCAAAGGATGCATGCACAAGTTCGAATTGGACAAGGGAGGAGGACAAGGCGTTCGAGAATGCTCTGGCAACCTACTATAATGATGCCGATATGTGGGATAAGATCGCATTGGCAGTTCCTGGAAAAACAATTGAAGATCTAAAACTTCACTATGAAGTCTTGCGTCGTGATGTGGAGGCCATTGAGTCTGGCAAGGTACCTTTGCCTGATAATCCGACTAAAGCTAGTACTCTGAAAGAAAAGAAAAAGTCAGAGCAAGCGCAACGAGGGGATCCTTGGACAGAAGAGGAACACAGGTAAATAGCTCTTTAGCACATATTAATAAGTTAAATTTTTTGCCAAGATTGTTAAGTGGTTTTATGCTGTTAATGTGCCTATGATATAACGTCGCGTGTTCTCCCTGAGGTATGAGCCAATGACTAAATCTTCTTCATTTATTGGCAAGTCTCATTTTAGTTGAAATCCTATTAGTGAAATAGTAAACTCTCAAGTGTCTCACTTAGAAAACTATTTGGGGTATACTACAAAAAGATAATTGCATTGAATACATGAACTTTGGCCTGTTTTTGGCTTTGCTGAACTTTAAAACTCGGCCCAAAATATGCGAACTTTACTTCTTAGTGTTCGTGTATTTGATTTGGGATTTGTGAGAAACTCTAAAAGTTCTATGTAATTTGTGAGAAAATCTAAAGAAGTAAAGTTCGAGTAATTTGTGAGAAAATCTGTAAAAAGTAAAGTTGTGTGTCATTTGTGAGAAAATCTAAAAAAGTAAAGTTCGTGTAATTTGTGAGAAAATCTGAAAAAACTAAAGTTTGTGTAATTTGGGATAAATTTTGAGGTTCATATGCAAAACCAAAAATGACCCAAATTTCGTGTATATTGATGGCTTGTAATTTGTGTGTGCAATACCTTTTTTCATGTCTGATGTCCATTATATATATATTGAAACATTTGTGATGTTTTCACGATGTCATTCATCCTATGAAGCCTCTCAAGGCATTGTCATAGCCAAGTAATGGTTCATATTATGATGTTTCTACATCTGTTTTTTTTTTTTTTTTTTTTTTTTAAAAAAACTTTTGTTTTGAGGGAAAAGGAATATTTATAGATTAAGCTGTTTCTACATCTTCTTCACTTGTAAAGTTGCAATTTTATTATGGATAAAAAAAAAAGAAACACTACACCATATTTCAAAAGCATCATGCTTCTTTTCGACACAGGTTTACACTGACGAATTGACCACAAATTCTGTGTTTGTTTCTGCTTGAGCCACAGGCAATTTCTTTATGGGTTGCAGAGGTTCGGTAGGGGTGATTGGAAGAACATTTCAAGATATAGTGTGTGAACTAAATCTAACAGCCAAGTAGCAAGCCACGCTCAGAAGTACCTCAAAAGGTTGAGTTCGGCTAAAGAGGGTAAAAGGCTCAGTATCAATGATATAACAACTGTGAATCCTGAGAAACTGTTAGCCTTTGAGAAAGCAACGACGAGCTGCATGCCCAGATGCTGCAAGGAAGAGGCTACTGATGCTGAAACCGGGAAACCTTTTCCTGGAAACCTCGAGAAAGCTACAGCGCATGCTGGAAACCAACTGCTGCCCTGATGCACCACGGAAGCTTCATTTAACGGTGAAAACCAACTGCTTCCTGAATACTCAAATGAAGCTCCGGGCAGTGCCTCTGGGAAGCGCAGACGCCCTAAGAAAGCTTCGGGTACTGATGAAAACAAGTTGCTGTGTGGCCGAGGTATCCCAAGAAAGCTCTAACATGTAACGAGAGCCAACTGCTGCCTGGGTACCCCAAGGAAGCTTCAAGTAGTGCCCGGAACCAACTGCTGCCTGGATTCCCCGAGAAAGCTCCAACTAACACGGGGAACCAACTGCTGCTACTGCTGCCTGGGTGGTACCCCAATGAAGCTCCAAAGGATATCGGGTACCAACTGCTGCATGGTTACACCAAGAAAGCTCGAACGGATATGTGTAACCAGCCGCAGCCTGAATACCCTAATCAGCCTCCAACTGATACCGGGAGGCCACTGCTGCCTCCTTTACTTTTCGGTGGCGTGTCTGACGACTCCTCGTTTCCTGGCAAGGCGATTGGAACTGGCACTGGGAGCCGGCCCATGGAAGCCACAACTAGTTTGGGGAACCAATTGTTGCTTGGATACCCCGTGGAAGCTTTGGTTGTTGTCGGAAAGCTACCTCAGGCGGACACCCCGAGGGCGCTGCCGGGAGCCAACTGCCGCCTTTGAGTGGCTCTTTGTTTTCCGGCCATGCGATTGGAGGTCCCAGCTTTTCAGCAGCAATGCCTCCGGTATAAGACGTGTCTAGTCCTCCATTTGCTATGGAGCCGGGGGGCCCGGCTAGTTCGGTCGAGATGCCGGGCCACCCGGCTCCTTTGGATGGGACGGCAGGGCTTTATAGAGCGGATGCAGTAATGCAGGATGCTGACGTGGCTTTTGATGAGCAATTTTGATATTGGTTAGCACCGAAATTATGGATCTGGATTTTTCTTTGTTTCCTCATTTTCTTGATTGAAACAGCTATGATAATATAAAGTTTACTTTTCTGGTGAATCAGTTACAACTCCTTCCCCATTTTCATCTGCTTTTTTTGTTTTCTTAGAGATAAAAGTTGTGGGTGAAATAAATGTGAACATGTTAGTGTAAATGTGATGTGTAGATGATTTTCATCATCCCATCCCATTTGTCTTTTAATAATGTTTGTTGAGATAAAGCATGGGCTGTAATTTGTCTCTGTCCTCATTTTCTAGAATGAAACGGCTGCACTCAATTTCATCTCTCTCTCTCTCTCTCTCAAATGTCAAACTTATAGTAAATGAATGTGAACAAAATAGTGTAAATGTGTTGGTTGGATTGGGAATTGGGTGTAAACTTAGCCTCAATAGTGTGACCAAAATATTTTGATTTCTTGTGCGTGTTCGCCTACGGTTCTATTTTTTAGTTATGTAATAAATAATTGGGCTAATAGCCGAAAAATACACGAACTATTCTCGGATTTGCATTTTGCACATCAGCTTCAAAAATAGCTCCATAATACACCACCTTTTAATTTAGTTGCAATTTGCACATGCGTTGACCATCCCTTAAATTCTAGATGACGTGTCTCCCGGAATTTGCAGACGTGGACGCACCGGTGATCAAATAAAACGACGTCGTTTTTGTCAAGCTTTTTTAAATAAAAAAAAAATAACAAATCTGCAAGCTCGTTGACCTCTCTCTCTCTGGACCATCCCTTTCACCGGACCCCTCTCTCTTCCTTAGCCAGACGCCATCGGCGAGGAGCGTCGAAGGCACCCCCTTTCTTCTGCTCCGGCGAGCAGCCAGCCGGCCTCGCCTCTCCCGACTTCCCTCTCTCTCGTGTCTCACACACAGACCAAACACATACACTAACACCTGAGAACTCATACACACAACGCATACCTTAGGTCGCCGCCTCCCTCTGAAATCCGGCGAAGACACAACAACTGGCCATGTCTCCGCTCCTAGATCCCCAACAAGACGCCACCCCTTCGATTCCGGTGACCGCGGTCTGTGGCTTCACACCACAATTGTCGAGCCCTAGCTCCTACCTCCCTCTTCCCTTTGCCACCGGCCATGTCTCCGCGTGGGGTAGAGTCGATATCCAAATCTGAGACGGAGGTGGTGGCCTTCGATGAGTCCGCCGGAGTAGAGGAGATGGGATGAGAGGGTTGGGGGAGAGGCGATGCGGTGGCTGGGGTCGTCGGAGTTGGTGCTAGGGTCTTGCAGGCGGCGGGGTTGTTTGTGTGTCACCGGGAAAGAAGAGAGGGAGATGAGGCGGTGGCTGGGTTCGTCGGAGGAGTGGCGGTTGAGTGGAGGTGGAAGGGGAGGAGGCAACGGTTCCAGATCTGGGTGGTGGAGGTGGCGATTGTGCTGCCGTGTTGATCTCGGAGAGGCGTTCCTCGCCGGAGAAGCAGGCGGCGGCTGGCTTGCTACGATCGCCGGTGGACAAAGGGAGGTGGTGGCGGTATTTTTCGTCGTCGCCGGTAGATCTAGTGCTTAGAGAGGAGGGAGACGGCCAGGGAGGTGTTTGTTTTTTTTTTTTTAGGAAATTTAATTTTTGGGCAAAACAACGTCGTTTTGCCCACGTGGCTTGCCAGCGTGTAAAAAAGGCCACGAGTAATGCCATGTATTGTTAAATACTATCCACGTCATCGTCGGTCAAACTTAAGAGCTGCCGAAATTTTCGTCGTGTGCAAATTGCAACTAAATTAAAAGGTGATGTATTCTGGAGCTATTTTTGAAGGTGATGTGCAAAATGCAAATCCGAGAATAGTTCGTGTATTTTTCGGCTATTAACCCTAAATAATTCTAAAGAGTACGTTATAACGAGAATTCGATTGTAATACACAAAAAATGTTTTTATATTTCTATGTCTATATAAATTGATACCAACTCAATTATCATATTTATAAATATAATAAAAAAATTATTTTAACTTAATATATTTGAGCTGAATATTAAAAAAAATAAAAAATTAAAGAAAAATTCACAATAATAAAAATTGATATTATGAAAAGGCATAAATAATGAGTAAAAAGAATAAAACAAAAAAAATCGATTTATTCAAAGAAAGAGGGGAGATGAGAGAGAATTTTTTGAAATTTTTAATATTTAAATAAATATAACTCTTATATTTTAAATCAAATATTTACATAAAATATATCAAATTAAATCTCTTATCGTGATATTTAATTTGATATGTATATTAAATAATTTATAAATAGTCGAATTTCACAATTTTAGAAAGAAAAAAAAAAGAACATAAAGAAAAAAGAATAAAGAAAAAATTATACTTTACAAATAAACCTTCAATTTTATTATAACTACAAAATTGTCACTTAATTTTGAAATTGTTTTGAAATTGAAAATTGCCTTCTTAATATATTACTACTATAAATTATTATGTAAATATAAATTTATAAAATATTTACAATATATATATATATATATAGGGTTGGGTTCCGGTGGATCCCTATGCTTATAATAGATCCGTAGATCCAAATCTAGACCACACATTTATGACATGTGGCGCATCAAGATGGTGACACGTGGCAAGGCATTTCAAGGCAAAATCTGGAGAGGGGTAAAATTGGAATGTAATTTTCGAAAAAAAAAAAAAAAAAAAATTTGGGGGTGGGCCAGCAATCAGAAAATCAGTTTTTGAAAAAAAAAAAATTTGGGGGGGGGGGGGGGGGGGGGGGGGGGGTGGGGGGGGGGGAGGGGGAGGGGTGGGGTGGCGAAACTACCAGATTTATTAAAATGAAATGCATTTTTTGTATAATTTAATGCATTTTTATGTGAAAACTTTATGCATTTTTGTTTGATTTTATATGCATGTGAAACATGCCTATTTTTGGAGGTGGTAATGGGGAGGGTTGGGGGGTGGTGTGGGCTGGATTGGGGGGTGGTATGAGGTGGGGTGGTGAAAATACCAAAATTGGAAAAATTAAATGCATTTTTCTGTTCAAAGTTATGCATTTTATGTAAAAACTTTATGCATCTTTGTGTGAAACTATATGCATCTAAAATATACTCCCTCCGTCCACCAAATATATGCCACCTTGCTTTCGGCACGGGTTTTAATAAAATGTGAGTGAAGTTGGTAGTGGAGTAAGGGTCCCACTTTAAATGTGAGTGAAATGGTGTGGACCCTACTACTAAAAATGGATGTGGCATATTTTTTGTGGACGGACGAAAAAGGAAATTGTGGCATATTTTTGGTGGACGGAGGGAGTATCTATTTTGAGAAAATCTAAAAAAAATATATTAAATCCGAAAATTACATTCCAATTTTACCCCTCCAGATTTTGCCTTGGAATCCTTATCACGTGTCACCATCTTGATGCGCCACATGTCATAAATGTGTGGTCAAGATTTGGATCTAGGGATCTATTATAAGCATTGGGATCTATATGATCCCATTCCTATATATATATATATATATATATATATATATATATATATATATATACACATTCTCTCTATATACATATATATATATAGACACACACATATAAACATATAATTCATTATGAATTTTTAAATGATTATAATGTCTTTATTTTTGATTCATTTATTAAATATCATATATCAAATTAAAGCTTGTATCATGATCTTTAATTCAAGATCCATATTGCATATAATTTCATGAACGGAGATTTTAAAAATAACAAAATTAAAGCAAACAAATTAAAAAAAAAATCAGTTTTTCTATTGCACAAAATTATTTGCTATTTCCACTTTCTTAAATCCAAATGCAATTTCTTGATCTATTGCACGAATAAAAGCAGGTTTTGGTGCCTTTTCTTTTAAACGTGGGATATGCAATTGTAATTAAGTTAGTTTACTCAATTTTTGAATATATACAATAAGTCATTATTTTTCAAAAAAAATAAAAAAAATCAAAAAATCGCCATTGAAATCAATTGAAAGCTGCCTTTTTAATATAGTATAGATACCTATACGACTAACTCAATTTTAAAGATTTCGACGACGACGACGACGACGACGATGATAATAATAATAATAATAATAATAATAATAATAATAATAATAAGGGTTAAATGCATGTAATATCATGAACTTAGGCCGAAATCCAAATTTAGCAGAGACTTCAATTTGCCCAATTTATATGGCTAACTTTACCCCGCAATTTAGGTGTTTGAAGTTGGGGATCTAGGGTTTAAGGGAAAAGGGCAGCAGCGGCCGAGAGAGGGGAGAGAGATTAGAGAGGCGGTGTTGACCGGCCGCGTTACAGTCGTCGGAATCATCTCGTCTTGAATTGGGGGTGGGGTTTGCAGAGGGGTGAGTTTGGGGAGTTAGGGCTCCGATTGGCTGCGGCCCCTTTGCCGTTCGAAATTGGAGCCAAAGAGGGAAGGATTTTCAGTGAGGAAGAAGAGAGGTCGAAGGGCAGAGGCACGACTTGAGTTGTGTTGTTGCCGGAGGTCGCGAAGGGGGAGGCAGCGATGCGACGCGAGCTGTGCGTCGTGCTTGGAGGAGGAGGGGCGCTCGCCGGCGGGAAGAAGAAGGGGTGTTGGAGGAGAGGAGCAGAGTCCGGCGAGCAAAACGCAACGTTTTGCTCACCAGCCGGAAACTTGTGCCGGCAAGCCACGTTATTGACACATAAGATTCAAGTTAGGGGAAAAAACAGTGTTAAAATTGGGCACGGGGTAAAGTTAGCCATATAAATTGGGCAAATTGAAGTCCGTGCTAAATTTGAATTTTGGCCTAAAGTTCATGATATTACATGCATTTGACCCTAATAATAATAATATATTGATCCCTGAAAATTATATATGTGAAAAGTTGGGTGTAACTACTATAATCTATAGTTTTGTGAATGAAATTAATTGGTGGAGTAGATAATTTCACAATTGAATGAATACGAGAAATATGCCTGCGCTGTCTGATTCTTTTTATCAGGATTTTACTTAGTGATCAAGATGAGAAGGCCCATAGAAGTCCATAAACAACGGCCCATAATAAGATTTCCAAATCAATAGTACGGCTTCGCGAGGCGAAAAAGATATGCAAAAGATTCCTTCATATGAATATTCATGAGAAATCATGGGTCTTAGTGGGAAATATCCAAACAATTTTCTTATTTCAAATAATCAATTGTAGCCATGTTCACATATCATTCTTAAGGAAAAACAAACGTTAGTAAGCAAGGAAAAATGATTATTCTTCAAATTTAATATTTCTAACTGCGCATAAATCATAAACCATACAATTATCCTCATGCTATCATAGAAAAAGACACCAAACACTCTATGAGTTTATCGGTTGGACACAAGGTAAGAAAGAAAATCTCAAACAGAACATATACCGACAGTAACATTAAACCCAAAAAGCATGAGTAAGGCATGTGCTCAAAAACAGGGAATAACGCTCAAGGTCGGAGGGCAAACGGAGAGACGAAAATCATACCCGCGACGGAAAAACAGAACAGAGAATCATACTCAAGGTGAAAATATAAACGAAGGACTGAAGATCATGCTTAAAAAACAGAAAATCATGGGGAAACAAAACATAAAATCCCGTCTAATCTCACGCCTTAGTTCAGAATTTTCCACAGACGGGGCCAGTTGATGAAATAAAAACCTTCACCAAGCATTAATCACAAAATAATAAGAGAAGAAAGAACCTGAGTGCTTAAGATCAAGTTGAACAGAGATATTTCAAAGAAAGCATAAACTTGGAGAACACTTCATATATTTTGTTTCTGTAAATTCCATCCGAATTACAATAAAATACAGGGAGTATTCATAGATAATACAAGGATCAAGGGTACAAGAGTCTTTTTCATATCTCACGTACTCCTCATGCATAAGGATTGATCGCCGTCGTTGTTCTCTGCCATTTATCCTTCCTTTAACTGATTTTGCCATTTATCCTTCCTTTAACTGATTTGCATTTGCAGCTTTTCCAACTAACAGATGAGCTTTATTCGTCTGTGCAAGTAGACTTCGATGGCCCGCACATGTATCTCTCTGATGATCTGTGCAAGTACATGGGAATCCCCCTTTAACTAACGCGTGTACCCGGCCTGCGCAGGTAGGATTCTTAACTAATTGTTCAGCGTCCTTGTTTAAACCTGTACTACAGTCCTTTTTACCATAGATAATAATGGATTTACTCCTCATCAGTATGTAACTTTGTATTGTAATAATCTGGACTTAGTTAAAGTGTGTAAAAAATTGCTTGAAAGTGTATTTAAGTTCTCTTATCTATATCATATATGCTCATATGCATTTGACTATTTAATTAGACCACACGGTTTGATTGGACACAAAAATGTAGTATCAAATTGTTCGTGCGTATTAGATTAATGAGAATAATTAATGTGCTTGTATTAATTGAGAAAAGATTCGGCGTTCTACAATTTTATGTGTGTTATTATATCACTCATGTATTTATTATTTTGATAATATTTTTATAAAAATATTATGAATTATACTTAATTTTTATTTTAAAATTACCCATTAAGATAAAAACTTCAAAAAAATACCCAGACTTACCATTATACCCCTTCAAACACCACCCTTTAAAAAATTCCCGCATTTCACAACCCAGTAGAATTCAAACCAGAATTTTTTGGTTGTGAATTCACAACCATGATTTATTTTTGTTGGGTTCCTGGCTCTGATTCGTTTGAGCACCTCTAGCTATATACGAGAAATGACGACCGAATTGGGGCTTCGGTATGAGTGATGATCAAATTATTGATCAAGCGCAAAAGTTGTATGCCTCCAAGCATGGGGTTAATTCAAATATCCCAACGCTTGGCATGTGCTTCGTGAATCTCAAAGATTCGCTTCAATCGGCCAAAATGTTCAGTTCTCCAAACGTTTGAAGGGATCAAACGGACTCCACACAACGACTTCTAACGATTCAAGCATCTTAATGAGGCCCAAGACCGCAAAAAAGAGAGAAGGGAAAAGGTACGTCGTAAATGAAGCATGAAGTTGAAGTTTCACATGACCGTGGTTGCGGATACCAAACGTCGCCAAGGACTTTAGATTTTATTATAATGTTATTTTAATTTGAATTAATGTGGGCTTTTATTTTAATGTAATTTTAATTTTTAACTAATGTAGCGTTAAACTTTAATTTAAATGAAATTTATGTTGTTAAGTTTTAATGTTTAATTTAATGTTGTTAAGTAATGAGCTATTATCAATGGGACAATGGAGTATTTTGTAAAAATGAGGTTAAAAAAAAAAGAAAAAAAATTAAAGGGAGAAAATTTTGTTATCTCTCATAGATAAATTTATCAACCAAAAAGAACACACTCTAGGCTTATATTATTTGGATATTTTGATTCATAAACATTTAACTGTGTTTCTATTCGAATAGAGATTCTTCCCATATCGAAAGATTTAGGAGGCTAATGTCTTGTTGTTGTAAACACCAAAATCTCATGTCTATAATAGTTATACTACACATAATGACATTTATTCTTCGGGTGTGTTCTTTTTTATTGATAAATTTATCATGGAAAAATAAGGGATAACAAAAAATTTCCTTTTAAATGTCTCATTTCTTTTCCCTCATTTTCTACAAAAAGAGAATCTCATCATTTCTCATTCATTCTTTTCACTTCAAGGAGTCACCCCTTTATTTTTGATGTGATAATATTATCCTTCGTTTGAAGTGAAAAGAATGAATGAGAAATGATGAAATTTTCTTTTTGCAGAAAATGAGGGAAAAGAACGAGGCATTTAAAGGGAAAAGTTTTTATTATCTCTCCTTTTTCCATGTTAAATATACCAACCAAAGAGAACACACCCTTTAAATAATACCTTAGAAAATCTAAATAGACAAGTCATCAAGTTTTAAAATTGACATTGTTGAAAAACTAAAGGTACTTAATTCATAAAGAATTACTGCAAGCAACACATTTTATTATCTATCTCTTCCAACACATATACCATTCTACTAGTCTTGAAAATCTAGATAGGTCGACTCTAAATGTGGATTATTGTCAGCTGTAGCATTATGATATCAGGATATATTAGGTGAAGATATCAAATGTCATCAGTTCTGGTGTGTATAGAGATTAGTCAAGTTGGAGATGCAGTCTCATTTCTTTGTTTATTGTACTGTTTGGCAAGATGGGTTTGCTTTAATTTTCTCTCATCTTGAGAGAGTGTTAAGTTTGGTATGTTGCTGACCGTGATCTCAAACATCAATTTTTTTATCACTAAACCAACACTAGTATATATTGTAAGACTTCTTTGTTTTATTTCCGGGTCCTCACTTAAGTGAAGTGACCCGGGTTCGATCCCTCTTGGGAGCGAATTGGAGATTGGAGATATAAGGTGGATTTTGGTGAATGGAGAGATAAGGTGGTTCTTGGAGTGGGATGGGAAACTAATTACTAACATCTAACATGACTTTGCCCGATCAAAAAAAAAATAAAAAAAAAATTGAATAGAAGGTTTTTGTAAATAAATTGCTAAGTCAGCAATATTAGTTGGATTAAGTGAACAGTTAGTAGTAAGGTATAAAAAGAAACTTGACACTGTATTTATGCACTTTTTAAATTTAAAAAAGTAATATGAAAATTTTCCCCAACTCTTTCTTCTTTCTCTCTCTTCGTTTTGTTTGTTTTCTGTGCTATCGAGTAACTGCCAGATATTGGGTAAATGTATACATAACAAAAATAACAAGATTCAAATAATTAGCCAGCATTAGACTCTTTTTCCACCTTCTCCAAACAAAAAGAGATATCATTGATTGAGCTATAGGCAAGCCAAAGGAAAGGAATTACCATTGAGACAGAGTGAGTTCCATATTTAGGATGGAAGTTAAGAGTTTTTGGAGCGTTCCTTTGACGATACGTAGATGCGGTATGCAGCTACGCACATTGTCGCGTTACCAATCACAGTCAAAGCTGCTTGAAGAGCCACCAAGATCTAAAATCATCCACAAATCAAATATTAGAAATGAAAAAAACAAATCAAGATCTAGTAATGTACAAATTCAAGTTTTTAAGAAACAAATAGGGTGAACCATAGTTTGTGTATGCTAGCAGTCGTAATAGGGTGCTTTTGTGTTGGGTATATCAATTCAAGCTTATATAAGGGCATCACTGCTAATATGCAATTGCATGAAAATGAAATCATGGGTTAGAACACATGGATATACCATGTTTTGGACTTCAACTACTCCATTCATTGTTTCGCTACGTGCAGTTCGGGGTTAACATGCTAAATATTCTTTTACATAAATGTACTCCATCTACTTTAGAGTTTTCCTAAGAGTAAAGAGTCACAATTCTACATGCTACAACATCATACAGACCTTCACTCTATTTAATATTTTGTCACTTCTTTGGGATTTTAATCCTGTGCAAGAAAAGGCTGTCGTTATTTAGACGAACCCCACTTCGCTAACCATACATGTTTCTGTGGCAACCAATGAGACTGTCTCCTAATTTGTTTACAGAAGTCATATAAAAAGAGAAGCCAGAAGACTAGATAAACATAAATTAATTTCGTCAAAGCAATGATTGAGCCAGTTCAAGTAGAAATGCTTAGTGTAATATGAAGTCTGATAATCTAGAAGTGATCTGGGCAGAAAGAAAGTCAGGTTAGCTCCTCTTAGCACAAAGGAACAGCAAGAGTATAAATTCACAAGGAAAATATCACCTCAAACACAATAAATTATGTTGTCGTAGTATGGAAACCAACCAACTTACCTTTTAATTAAACCTAAATAAGGAAGGATTAAGAATAATTGCTAAAGACAATATTATAATTTTGAGAAGCATTATGCAGTCTTGCAGATCAAGAGCTTATGAAGCAGTACACATAATAACCATTCACTGTGAATCCTGCCAGATGTATAGTTTCACAAGAGATTTATACACGAACGCAGCTCATCTTAGAAACAACAGCGCGCCTCTACTGTCTCGTTTAATTTGAATCGATTGATGATTTATCTTTAGGCGACATGAAACAATTTAAGCTTGCAAGTTATGGTCACATAATTGTATCCAGCAGTCTACAAAGATAATTGTATTAAAAGAAACTTTTGAAATATGCAAAGTTCATACCTCAAGGGACTCTGCGTTATAAAAGAAATGCCACGTACATGCACAAAGTGCTCCGCCTAACAGGGGCACCTACACAAATTGATAGATGGATAGAACTTGTTTATCAGAATTTCAAGAACGAGCTAGCGTTTTTTATGTGATCACATACTAATGCAGTAATGTGATCAATTATCGAGAAACGGGCTCTATTCGTTTATCAAGAAATCTATTCTGGAATCTAAGTTGTCACCCACATTACTGCATTAGTATGGGATCAAGGTCAATCCAGATGAGACTATGTGAGCATTTTCAATGGAAAAGAAGCAGTCTACTAGTTATCTTCTGTCTGATAAACAAAAAGAAACACAATTTAAGCGAATATCAAACGATAGTAACTACTTAGCTATACATGGCATAGGCTAAACAACAGTACGATAACCTTCTTGTCAGTGTGAAATCAAATTAACATATTTTACATTTGGTGATTACCCAGGTATAAAACTATTAGGGTAATCATAGTTTGTCTCCAAATTTCAGCATTTTCCAACAAATGTCTCCATCTCACGCTTTCACTTCAAAAACCCTCAACTTTGAAAAAAATTGAGATTTAAGTCCCGCCTTACAGAATCCGGCAACAGAATAATTAGTCACCTTGCCAGAATTTGCATCATTTAATATAAAATTACAGAGAGAATTCTAAACCATAAGAATTCGACAAAGTAACACATCATTCCGTCATTGGTTCTGTAAGGTGGGACATAAATCAAACTATTTTGAAAAATGAATGTTTTTGAAGTGAAAATGCTAAAAATGTTTAAGGATTAGACTTGATAGATAAAAATAGTAAGATTAGTCCTTTGTTACTTTGATGTATTGAAACTTTGAGATATATCAAGGCTCTTAATAATTTCTACTATTATTTGAGCTAATTTTTTTGCTTGATTCATATCTCGTTGAAAGAGTACTTAATCATTTATCTTATCAAATGCAGAAAAATAGTGAAATGGGGAGTAGAATAATTTACCATTCCCCAAGAGAGACCCTTCCAAGATTCAAAACCTGATTTGTCGCCGTACTGCCACACCAAGACCATTGCAGTAGCCCTAATCAGCACAAGTAGAGATAAATCCCATTATATTACAAGAATCAGCATCCAATTTGAATGAAATGTTGTTTTACCATTCAACAACGCTGGAAACGTGAACGGCCCAGGTGGGAAGAGACAGAGCGTTGGATGGTTCACTCAACGCGGCAGCGTAGGAGGGTCCGGCAAGGGACAGTATGGTAATTCCAGCAGCTCCTATCAACACGCAGCTCGAGGAGGAGCGCCTACAACTGAGCTTTTTAGCGGCATTTGTCTCGAGTTTCGATGGAAGAGGCTGCTCCAATTTTGGTGCAGAGATTTGTTTTGGAAGAGAGAGACAGTTTAACATTACCATCTTTCAAGAATTCTAGTCTTGACGGGACACAGTGAGAGATGAAGTTAGTAGTAAGATATGTTGAATATATTCATGTGTAGTTTTGTTTTTCAAAAATGGTGAGTCGCGTTTTCTCGGACGAGAATTAAGTAATTGAATATTAGTATTTTAAGTGAAATAGAAAAGTGATTAGGTTAATCCTCTTTTAATTTCTTTTTCAAAATTATTTTTATTTAATTCAATATAAAAATTTATTTTAAATTTTTTATCACGAGACACTTCTCCGGACTAAACTTAACTTGGCTTGAAATAAGTAAATAAACTGAAAACAATGAACACAAATATCAATAATAAAAAGCAATTTAGTCAAGACGTCGAATCTGTGGATAATCTCTTACACTCGCTCCTTGGTAAAGATATTCATTACAATGTTGTGTCTACCGGTTATAACTTACCAATGGTTTGTGCCCTCATTCTCAGTTGTCACGTGCACTTCCATCATTTAAGAAAATCTATCCTTAAGTGTGTTTAAGATAAGGGACACCCTATACCATTAAATCATCCCGACTAAACCATGCAATAGAACACCTCAGAGCATGCAATTAAATCGAGAAATATTTAGACCTAGATAGACCCGATATTGAACTTAGGCAGACCTTACTCTACTTCAACCTCCCGTGCCCACAAATACTCTCAAGACGCACAATGATCGTACACACCCTATAATCTTGATTTATGGGTGATCTAAATCTACTCAATTAATTAATGGTCTGTTAACTAATTAAATCGAATTAGACACTTGGATATAATGCCCATCACTTCGACAACACAGCATGCAATTATTTAAGCACACAATTAAACATCACGAGTTTATAAGTTCATATCCACATCTTTCATGCCTTGCCCAGATTTATAAACTTAACTAGATATAAAGTAAATTGCGAAAACAAAAGATAAATAAGACATGGAAATAAATAAAATAAACTTACTTAATAAAGGGAAAATGGGCAAGATGCTACTCTGCCAGCAATAAGCATAAACTAAACGTCTTGCCCAAATCGGGACTTAAACATAAACAAAAACTAAATGCAGAAAATATAAATTATTTTTGGTACTAGCTCCTACTCCTTAATTCGTGTGTTGTACACCTTCAAAATCAAATGGAACAGGTATATATAGGGATCCAGGTGTGGGCCAAAGGCCACCACGCAGCTAGGGTTTTGGAGAGTTCAACTCCGACTGGAGTGTTCTTCTTCTGCTCGAGATAGAGTCCACAAGTGCAAGGACTCTACTTTTGATAAAACTCCACCCTCCGATCCGTGCATATCTTCAAGCTACGTTCATATCTTCTCAGAGCATGAGAGATAATATGAAAAGAGGTAAAAATGAGGTAAAGAGATGTAAAGAGATATGTCTATTAGGTCAGGGAAAGGACTTATATATAGGCACAGGAGATAAATACAGAGTAGAACTCGAAAACACTGAGAAAATCCGAAAATCCCGAAAATTCCCGAAATTTTGGAAATTCCCGTCGTACACTATTCACTACTGCGCGCGACTTTCTTGTTCTAGCCATATCTTTCTCGTCCGAACTCGGATTTACGAACCGTTTGTGCCTACGAACTCGAATCGCGATGATCTACAACCTTCATTAGACCAATATTCCAAATTCGAACTCCATATTTTTGTAAAAATCACCAAAGTACGAGCAAATATCATATTTCACTAGATAAAATAATTTAAGCACAAAACAATCATCCAACACTCAATTTTCTATAAAATTAACATCATGTAAACATTAAAAACCATGGAAAAGTGAGTGTTATCAGTATATAAAGCGAAATGAGATTTCTCAGGTCAAGGGTGAGTTTTTCAGATGAGAAAAAAAAAATTATGCTCTACACTAAGCGAGCCCATTTCTATTATAGATACAAGGTTAGTCAAACTCCCTTATGTTTGTGGATATGTTTGTTATGTTTAGTCCTTGTCTTTCTCGCAATTAGTTATTTCAGAGTTGACCTTTGCTCTTTCCACCAAAAAAGAAGAAATCTACCTAATTCTGCCTAAGCACCCCTTGGATTTTTCTTCCAATAATGCACTGCTTAAACCTAAGCCATGTATAACCCCCCGAGCCATAGTAAGGGATGTAACTTATTATTGCCGGTGCCTCTTAGAAACAGCTGCACACACGGAACTTCTCAGTTATAGACGGACTAGTAGTCCGTCTAAAGAATTTGATCATTTACTGGTATTACTTCTCATTTTCTCTCTTCCCCCCCACCCCACTTCAAATAGATTCGCGGTGTGAATAATTTGATAATTTACTCCTTGCTAGAGAGAAAAGAATTCTACCCACAAGTATCTTTCCATTTTTTACTAGCAGTTGTTTCCTTTTCTCGTATGTTGATATTCCCTCACTACAATTGTTACTTATTTTTCCAGATAGTTAACTTTCTGGAAGAGTCTGACAACATGAATTGCAGAGTATTATTTTCTCATTTGGATAATCTCCAGGTATCATTCTTGTACTTTATCTGTGCAAGATCATATATATTGGTCATTTATCTTTATAATAGTTTGTTTTCGAAAAGAGATTAGTATCCTCATTGTTATTTTTCTATACTTAGATCACTTGTATACTATATCAGCCTTTGTTTCAGTTACATTGGGGATTAGACTAGTTTTGACATTCATAGATTCACAATCTATTCTTCCATGTATTCAGAAGCTCTAAAGGAAAAAGACGTTGATTATCTTTCTTCCATAGAAGTAAGAAAGTTGCTTGTTATCCATGAGTTATGTTGCATAATTTTGCTTTTAAATAATATGCTGATCGATGAGAATTTTGCAGATCTTAATCATTGACCACGCAGATGTTATGTTGATGCAGGTGTGCCATTTATTTGTTTAATTTCTTACACTCATATGATATTTTATCACTGATATTTTGTATTGGCTCTGTTTCATTCTATGATATTCTCCAAAATTGGTCCCATGTGAATACTGTTGTTGAACAACTGAATAAGCTGCCATGTAAGCAGCATGGAACTGACAGGAACTCAAGCAGTGCCTAACCATCCCACCTCTTCTAACCAAACCAAAGGATCATGAAACCTTGTTGGTCTACTTGGCTGTGTCCGATACAACCATGAGTGCGGTGTTGGTCAGGGAGGACGACAGAAAGCAATCTCCAATTTACTATGTGAGCAAGTCTCTTTTGGATGCAGAAACACGGTATAGTCAGTTCGAGAAACTAGCTCTCGCATTGGTACACGCCGCGAGAAAGCTACGCCCTTATTTTCAGTGCCATCCGATCCGAGTTATAACCACCTATCCACTCAAGGCTATTCTCCACAAACCAGAACTCTCAGGACGACTGACCAAGTGGGCAGTGGAGTTAAGCGAGCATGACATAACATTCAAACCGTGCACGGCTCTTAAGTCTCAGGTATCAGCAGATTTTTTAGTTAATTTTACTCCTAACCTTACCATGCAGGCCGACAAGGAACTCTACTGCATGACTGAGCAACCCGACCAAGTCGGAGCTTGGAGATTATACGTAGACAGGGTCCAGTAATATGCGAGGAAGTGGACTAGGTCTTGTCCTCATCTCACCACTAGGCGACGTGGTAGAGCAGTCGATCCGCTGTGAGTTCAAAGCCACCAATAATGAAGCGGAGTACGAAGCCATGTTAGCTGGACTCAGACTGGCAAAGGAAATAGAAGTTAAGCAAATCAGCGTGTTCAGTGACTCTCAGCTCGTGGTCAACCAAATACATGGCGCTTACCAAGCCAAAGATGCCAAGATGATCGCCTATCTGGGCAAAATCAAATAACTTCAGTCCAGCTTTGAGGAGTTCACTATAACCCAGGTTCCGAGATGAGACAACAGCCACGCAAATGCCCTCGCCAATCTTGGATCGTCTATCCAAGCCACAGAGCCCAAGACAATCCCGATCATCTGCCTCAAATGGTCTGCCATTCGAAAAGACAAAGAGGACCAGGTGGTGGAAGTATCACCCGAACAGACTTGGATGACCCCTATATTGGAGTACTTGGAGCATGACAAGCTACCCGAAGATAGGAATGAAGCTCGCCGACTTAGGGCTCAGGCTGCCCGATTCTCTATTATTCGAGGTAAGTTATACAAACGTTCTTTTACTGGTCCATACTTAAAATGCATTAACCATGCAGAGGCAAGATACGTCTTGCCTGAGTTGCATGAAGGGGAGTGTGGAAACCACTCAGGTGGGAGAAGCTTAGCCCACCGAGCTTTAACCAATGGATATTATTTGCCTACCATGAAAGCTGATTCAGCCAATTACGTCAAGAGATGCGACAAATGCCAACGGTTCGCTCAAGTGTCACACCTACCCCCAGAACCACTGACCGCCATTACATCACCATGGCCTTTTATGAAGTGAGGGATGGATATTGTAGGCAAGCTACCTACTGCACCTGGACAGAAGGTATACATACTAGCTGTGACAGATTACTTCAGAAAGTGGATCGAAGCGGACTCATTCCACCAAATACGAGACAAGAAAGTCAAAAGCTTCATTTGAAAAAATGTGATTTGTCGATATGGAGTTGTTGGATTTATATACTGAAAGCAAGAACGTTTTATGGTTGTATACAATGTTTCCTAAGTTCACTATTTAATCTCCTATCTGATTGTGTTCATGATTGCATATTTATGTCCTTTGTCTCTATATAAGTAGATTATATGGTGTGTTGTAGATCACAGAAGATCATATAATTGGAATAACCTTAAGAGATATAAATTGATCACGTCCAAGATGACTCTAGGACGAGTCGTTGGTTTAGGCTACAGTATAGATGGAAGGAGTTTGTCATTACTACTTGTCTATACTGGTACGTCGTAACGTATTGATAGGATCACAGTGAGATGTATTCTTCTATCTGACATATGTGAAGGATCAAGATCTCGGTGACTTAATAAGATCTTAATACTAATAAGGTTTCAAATATATATGTTGATTCGTGTATCACTTTGATTTACTATGAGTGACAGTTATATATTAACTTGAGTACTCTGTAATCTGTATCTTGGGTGATAGCGGTTAATATATGATATTTGGTTATCTGTATTAGTATTCGTATTCGGTATAGGATAATGACATCCCCTTAAGGAGCTCAAAAGGTTTATTGCGTTAAACCCTACAGGTCGATTAAGTTCAGACGCAATAATAGGGGTTTAGTGGTACTACTTAAGGATTACAAAGAGATTAATTAATATAAGTTGTCAGAGCTTTAATTAATTAATGGATGTCGGGTATTTTAAATACGGAGGTCTAATAAGTCAAAATACAAGCCCGACTCATCATCGGCAATAAAGGGGTAAGTCAATATTGATTCTCTAGTGGAATGAATTAATTGTGATCTGGGCTGATCATAAGAATTAATTCATTTGAGGCCCATCTTTATTCCTTGTATCTGATCCTTGGACTGGCCCAAAGTCTCCTGAGCCCAGTAGGAGTCGCCTACTACAGTTATTAAGGCCGGCCTAGGTCTGTGTTTTATCTTTAAATACAGGTATCTACTCTCAGAATAAGACACACAAAAATTAGGGTTTTAGAGAGCATAGCAATAAAGAGGCGCCAACTGTAGGGGTCGAATTCTCTGGGAGTTCTTATAGTTCGTTGTTCATCCAACGTTGAGAACTGAACGGGATACGGTTCAGAAGATCTGAGCTGGAGTCAGATTTTCGCAGGAAACCAAGTTCTGGCAGTCTCCGAAAAATAGCCATAACTTCCTCTACAGAACTTCGATTGAGGTGAAACAGGCGGCCACGGAAAGCTCTTTCGAAGACGAAGAAGTCGTATTTCTGTGAAAAATACGATTGGATGTCGTTTGAGGGGTCAAACGGAGCGTTGAAGTTGGCTGACCTGTTTAGTGACGAATTGGGTCAGAACTGGAGTCTTTTGATTCAATCGTCAACAGCCTCTGCGTTCAATTCACAAGTAAGTGATTCTAACTCCAAGGTGCAGCACTTAAATTAATAGGAGCATGCTAGGTTTAATCGATGCATGGTGAATTAAGATAATCCAAGAGACGATCCTCGGGCAAATCGAGTATTAATTAAATTTAATATTCCTTCAAGTAGTAGATGGAGCAACCACAAATTGAAGTGATGACTTCCAGCTAAGAGCTGCACCGAACAAAGTGAATATGTAGCTTGATTGTGATCTCCTATTATCTACATTTGCTGCATAGTCTGAGTCAGTATACCCTATCAATTCTGATTTTTCTGATGTAGAATCCCTTTTGAATAAAATACCCTTACTAAAGCTGCCTTTCAAGTATCTGAGTATTTTCTTCATAGCTTCCCAGTGTGCCTTTCCAGGATCCACCATATACCTACTTGCCACACTTATTGCATGTGCAATGTCTGGCCTTGTACACACCATGATGTACATCAAGCTGAACGTGTGCTTGCGGGTGCACACAACCGAAACAACCGAAGATCCAATCTTCAGTACCAACACACCTTGTTGGATTTCCCACTCCTAGCACGCACTGGGCACTAGGATCTCACGAAGACAGAACACCTTTCTGAACTCCTTAGCAACACAAACACTCGATTCAGTCGGTTGAAGGGAGGTTTGAAAACTTGCCAACTAAACTTCAAAGAACAAGTTTTTTGCAGTTAGTTTGACCTAGGCTTTGGATAAACAAGGTTTGCCTAAGGTCTAAGAGAATATATGTAATCAGCAGTGACTGATTTTGGCTTTGGGATTCTCTTCTTCGATTCAAACTTTGGAGAGTCTAGGCTTTAGTTGAGAAACAATTTTGGCAGAGTTTCGGCTTATGTTGTTGAATTGGTGAAGATTGAAGTGATCATCGAGCGCTATTTATAGGAGAAGTCTTGAATAGATCCGTTGGCGGAGAAGGTCATCAAGATTTCTTCTGTTAGAGAGTAATTTGAACTTGGGCTGAGGCTTCAATCTTTGAGGTTCATTGTTTGGTGAGAACGGCTATGTTGAAGAGCAGGAGATGCGACATCTCTGAAAAGGTAATCACCAAAGAGGAATGACCTCTGCAAAGAAAGGACGATCTTGAGATCTCTGCATTTAATGCGGCTGTACTTCTGGAGTGCGTGGCTTCTTTTGAACGTTGGAGATTCAGTCCGAGGAATAATGTTTAACCGATACTTGACTTTAGTATCAGTCCGCTGATTCCACGTGGCGCGCATTAAGTAATCAGTCTAAAACTGATTCTTCGACTGATGCTTCAGTCGGCAACTTCAGTCTTCAGTCATTCGTTCCTCAGTCTTCAGAACTTCAACTAAACTGGAAAAAGAACTCTAACACTTGAGTTCAACCAGTTCTAGTCTATTACAATATAAACCTATTAATTTTGGTATCATCAAAATAAGGATTAGGATATTTCATTAAGTTCCCAACACATCCAAATGATTAACCACTAATCATACTTGAAATTGAGAATCCTCAATCGATTTCACTCTAATCATCTTTGAATTTGAGAATCTCCAAATGAATAATCACTAATCATACTTGAAATTTAGAATTCCCAATCGATTTCACACTAATCTTACTTCATTTTGAGAATCCACAATCGATTCCCACTAATCATCTTTCAATTTGAGAATCCTTAAACGATTTTCTACTAAATTTACTTGAATTTGAGAATCTCCAAATGATTAACTACTAATAATACTTAAAATTAAGAATCCTCAATCAATTTCACTCTAATCATATTTGAATTTGAGAATTTCCAATCGAGTTAACACTAAATTTACTTGAATGTGAGAATCTCAAAATTAGTAACCACTAATCACACTAATCGTTTTTTTTTGGTGGGGGAGAGATTTCCTATTTTGTATTTTTATTTTATTTTATTCCACATGTTAAAAATGTGCTTATGTGTCAATTTCGACTACCACCATGTCATTTTCAGCGTCAGCGTAAGAAAAAATCGATCACCAGACTAATTTGAGATGAAAATAAAATGTTATGGATTTAAAAGTCAATTTTTCAGATATGGTGAAATAACCGATTCCTGAAATACGTTATAGATTTACAAACAATTACTCCAATATTTTATAATTAGTCCAATTTCACAATTTAAAAAGAAATAAAACAACAAAATTGAATATAAAGAAAAAAGAATTAAAATGAAAAAACTATAGTTTAATTATAAACCTTCAATTTTATTAATATAACTACAAAATTGTCACTCAATTTTGAAATCAACTTGAAAGTGATTTCAAATTGAAATCTTGACCTTTTGATATATTATAATTTTGATGAAATTAAATTTCAATTTTAAATTAATCATATCTCAAATTCACAATTTTGATTTTCAATTTTACGTTTGTTTCATTTTATTTGACTCAAAGGATTATAATTTAGCGACAATGTGATTCTTATTCGCACAGTGATCATGTGATTAATTGATAATGACCTTTTGTGACCATTTACTTTTTCTTATGAGGAAACCTTTTGTGACCATTATTTAAATATTTTTCTTTTATATGTAAATTATAAGTGATTTCTATCATATTATTTACGGATAATGCAGTACATATATATTGAAAATAATCCATGTTTTTTTTCCAAATGAAAATTTAGAAAAATCCAAATCATTCGTCCACCTATATTTTTTATTATTCTCTCTCTCTCTCCACTGTAAATCTTTTTCTCCCATCTGTATATACTAGTGTGTAACTCGTCGAAATTCGACGGGCAACCACTTTATATCGTAATATCATTATACATTGTCTATAATTATAACATATGAAATGGTCATTACATAAGTTATTTCTTAATTTTAATTTTATTTGATCAAAATAAATTAGTGATACAATTCAAGCTATACTAATATCAACAATTTTCGCCAATTATATATTAATTTTGGGGTAATTGCCCCTAAATACATTATCTTTCCCCATTTTCTAGAATTGCACATCATCTTTAAAATCTGCCTCACAATATATAACCTTTCTTTTCTTTTTTTTAATCTGGAATTGCACATGGTCAGTCAACCACCAAACGTAAAAATGACGTGGATGCCGGAAACGCCACATATACGCGCCGAAAAAAAAATTGATGTGACAGTTATGTAGGAAATTACACTTTCTTTTCCTATTAAATTCTAATTTTTCAGATTTTAGGTCAAACCCACTTATTTCCCTAAATTCTAAATCTACCCACGTTCTAATGTCTGTACTTGCATCTTCACCAGATTACACAATTCAACCGGGAGAAAAACTATAATTAACCTGACTTGTGAGCAACATCTCATTCGGAGCTCGTAAGACCATAATTGACTTGTGAGCATCATCTCGTGTGGAACTTTAAATACTATAACTAAGTTATGAGCATCATCTGGTCTATAGTCTGATAGACTGGACTTGAGTTCTAAGCAATAAGCATCACTCAGTTGGAGCTTGAAAGACCGGAGTTGAGTGCTAAGCATGATCTCATTTGAAACTACAAATGCCATAATTAAGTTATGAGCATCATTTTATTTGGAGCTTGACAAAACCACTTCTAATTTGTGAGTATCATATTATTTGGAGCCAAAATACTCGTAAAACTATAATTGACTTGTGAGCATCATCTCGTGTGGACTTTGAAAGACTATAATTGACTTGTAAGCATCATCTCGTCCATAGTTTAACAGATCGGAGCTGAGTTCCAAGTATCACTCGTTTGGAGCTTGAAAGACCGCAACTGAGTGCTAAATATTATCTCATTTAAAGCTTAAAGGACCAGAATTTAGTTTTGAGCATCATCTTGTTTGAAGTTTGACAAATCACTTCTAACTTGTGAGCATCATATTATTTGGAGCCAAAATTGAGTTTTGAGTTTGGCAAACCACTTCTAACTTGTGTATTTTTGGTCAAATTATAAAATCATGTTATAAATCAGAAAATTGGCAAACTATGAGTATTTTCTGACAACAACTCATTTTATTATTGTGATTTTTTTAAAAAACATATTAAACTCAAATATATACAGTTAAAATTATTTTTTTATTATCAAAATATGATAATTGAATTAAAATATAAAATATTTCTCGAGTGAATACTTAAATCACAACGCCAAAGCCGTGACGCGAGCCTTAAGACAAAAGTTCAAAAACTAAATTAGTTCAAAAGCAAAAATGTTTTAGAAAGGACATGCGTTCTGATTTATAATTAACTAAATTCGTATTTTTTTCACTAATTTTGATTAAAATTTTGATCTTAGACAAAAGTGATTCACCCATCGAGTTCTATGAAATTTGTGTTTTTTCACAAATTTTACATAAATACAAGAAAATGTCACTAAAATAATTACTTTGTTTACCAAAAACATTCATGTGCTTTTTTATGGCCTTTTCAGTTTTAGTTAGGAGTATATTTGATCAACCGAAAATTAATTATTATATATTTATTCTATTTTTTTACTTGAATTAATAGAACTTCAACTGATATATATATATATATATATATATATATAAATTATAATGCAATAACTTTTAATAAAGCACTATTATAAAAAAGACATTATTTGGCTTATAATACAGAACTTGCTAAAAAAATGATAGGAAGTAATTTCAACAATCTATAATACTTATTCTATCCCATTCACTATTATCTTGGACGTTGGTTACTTCATCCTCGTATTCTTCATAAGGCTCCTTCGCCGAGTCACTTATCTCTGTAGTGGAGAGAGAGAGAGAGCAAGAGCAAACAACGGCAAATTCAAGATGCATTAACTGCAGCTGATGAGGACAAAACATTACAGTTAGAGCAGAATCCAGCAAAGATGTTACAAAGGCTAAAGAGTGGTTTCAGAATCTGCAAGCCACAGGGGACTTTCCTATGGCCAAACATGGTAAAAAATGAATTTTTCTTAGAGATGATGTATTAGGTCCATTTCGTTGCAAGTGAGATTTTTTCCTTATCTTTATTTCTAAAAGGCAAGAGCTAAGTAATAATATTCACATTTTTCTAATTGACAGAGAAAAGAAGACCTTAAAATGGGGAACTGATATTGTGAACTATGTTTTCAGATCATCAATAAAAAGAAAAAAGAAAAAAAAAAAGAAAATCAGGTCTCACTGCAATCCAGTATCACACTTCATCATACGAAATCCATGAAAAATTATTTTTACCTTAACGGAGAGCTCCAAAAGCATCACTGAAAGATACAAGATCATATATGTAGTCCATCTCAAATCCTGCCACTAAAGCACGTGCATCCATTGCTTGTTCTTTCTTGAGCATTGTCTTCCGAGATTCCAAAGAGACGAATCCTATCCATACACCATGGAAATTGGTAATCTTTAACTTTTAGCAACTGTATCTTCAAGAAATAAACAAATTACAAATAGTTTACCTTGAATTTTCTCATGTTTCAGCATCATTTTCTTTTGCTTCAGCATCATTGTCATCATTATGTGGACTTTACACCACTTACTCTAGATACATAAAAGAGCAGTAACTTAGATATATTCTAGAAGCATAAAAGAGCAATTGTAGAGTAGAAAAAGGTAATGATACCTTAAAATTGGTGGAACCTAAACAATAATTCTTTTAGTATCAAATAGAAGTTCATGAAAGCATAAACATAATTTGGCTAGCACAAATAGATTTTTATCTAAAAGTATCAGTTTTCTTCGTTAGAAAGAACAATGCCAGCTCCTGAGAGATAGACAAGAGAAAACTACTAATGTGTGCAGCAAATCTCCAGGAAGAAGGAGCTGGAAATGCTCAGGGCAGATCTGAATGACATTATAACTCTTACTTTAGATGGAACTCTCTGAAGAATTCCAATCCTTGAGCATTATGTGTGGTCTTACAGACAAACATATAGATACAAGTTTTATAATCTCTTACTTTAGTAGGAAAGTTGTATCACAAATTTCTTGGCCAAGATATCAAACCACTACTTCAAAAAATAATTGGAAATAAAAAATTCAATTTAACTCGTCCATCCACTATTTTCATGTTTCCCAATAATCTGAAACCAAAAACAGTACTCCTGACAAGAAAAGATTTAAACGATATAACTTTTTCGTCATGAATTCCTAAATTTACCTGCATCATGAGAAGCCCAATATTTAGCAATGAAATTATTGAAGATAATGCTAGCGACTTGTCTAACCTCTAAATTGCAGCTGACTTCTACTATGATATACAACAACCTCACCAAATGCTAGGGCGCATACTGAATCTGCAAAAGGTACACCAAAGATACATAAGACTCATTACTCACTAAATTTCAGCAACACAAGCATCAATCATCATTCATGCAAACTGTGAAAGTAAATTGCCACCGAGCTCATCATAGCTCCTACAATCTTCTAACCAAAATAATACTTAATTTTAAAAAACAATCACAATCAATGAAAACCGCAATAGAAAATAGAACCTGATTTTGATTGAGACTTTCTCTAGCGGCCCTCTGTTGGTCAGGATTGGTGCTGAGTGCACCCTGTAGGATCAAAGCCAAGCTCGGGAGATCCATCTCGCAATTCTATATATTATTAACATGAGATGAAATTAAGGGAGAATTTATCATCATAGAGACAATCAAGCACGTACCTTGAAAAATAGGTTACGAAATCAGGCGGGGGAGGTGGAGCACCAAATCCTGATTTTCAATTGGGATGTATCCGCAAAAATAGGTTCCGATATCAGGCGGGGGAGGTGAAGCACCAAATCATAATTTCCAATCGGGATGTATCTGTGGTGGATAGATATTAGCACATCAATTGTTGTGATAAGGATTTGCAGACGATGGGAGATGAGATTTGAGAATGATTTGCACACGGGTGGAGATAGATTTGAGAGGGATCGAGAGATTGAATTTGAGAACGATTTGCAGAGGGATTGAAAGAGATTTGAGAAGAATTTGAAGATCAATTGCTAATCTAAGTTTGTAACGGTGATTGAGCATGAGATTTGCAGACAGCTGGAAATAGATTTGAGAAGAATTTGCTAATCTAATTTTGTAACGGTAATTATTTAAAATAGATTTGCAAAGCTTGAGATTTGAAGTGTAAGCTTGAGAATTGAGACGTAAGATGTGAATTAGATAAATTGAAATAGAGACTTTTGAGAGCGCCACGTAGGAAAGAGAATTGCTGTGGGCTCTCCAAAATGTATTCCATTATATAATTGATAGATATCTCTCTCTCCTCACTGCGCAAACTCTCCTCTCCTCTCCTCTCCATCCTTTTACTCCGCCAACCCCTGCCGTCCTCGCCGCCTCCGCTTGTACAGTATTTCCCCCTCAACCTCCACCCACCCAGCTCCTCCTTCCTCATCTTGGCTGAACATCCAACAACCAAAATAGACACCGCCACCGACCTCATCTGGTTTCACCACACACGAGCCTCACCACTCTCTGTTGCGGTGCAAAATTCTTGGGGGTTTTGATTTTGGAAGAGGACAGATACATCAAAGATTTTTAGACTTCCATACTTTCTAGCTTGTACGCACATTAATCTAGGAGAGGCACATAAGGGTGCCTCCAATCATGAGCTAGTTTCTAGTTTCTAAAATTGCCACATCAGCTTTAGAAACCACCTACTTTTTTCTCTCACATCTCCTCTAACAATAAATCAGTTTCTTACTTTTTTAGGGTCCCACCATAATACACACTCCCTTTATTAATATCCGGATTGAGTTTATAATAATGATTTTTTACCTGCGAGTAACTTCGCGCAACAGTTCCCTCTGGCCTCCACTCATTGTAGTAGGCAGCAATTTTCTCCCAAAAATCATTTCTCTTTTGTTGATTGCCAATAATGGAGTCGGTGCTAGTGTTGTACCAAGCTTTTACAAGAAGGATATCTTCATCAGGAGTCCACATCGTCTTTGTCTCCTTTACCTTTGCAGTAGATTTAACAACTTCCTCGACTCCATCATCGTCATCATCAGCAAGGGAAATTTGTGAAGAATGTTGAGGAAATTGGGAGCTTGTTTGTTGAGATTGATTTGGTGGAGGCATGAAATAGTTGGAAGGAATGTTGGATGGAAATTGTGGAGGAAAATTTGTTCCAGTAGGAGAGTTGAATGGAATTTGTTGAGAATAAATCGAACCACCAGGAGAGTTGAATGGAAATTATTGAGGAAAATTTGAACCACCGGAAGAGTTGAATGGAAATTGTTGAGGAAAATTTGAACCACCGGGAGAGTTGAATGGAAATTGTTGAGGAAAATTCGGAGACATTTGATAATTGTATGGAAATTGTTGTTGAGGGTAAGACATGTGGTGATATTGTGAATTTGGAAAATAAGAATTTTGGAAATTTTGAGAGCTTGAATTACTTGAGTCAGAATTTTGAGAGCTTGAATCCGCCATTTTAATTGTAGTGAAAAGAAAGACAAAAAAATAAATAAGAAGAAGATAGATTGTTGGGAAGATGTGTGAATAATGAAAATTGAAGTGAAGTATATATAGAAAATTTTAAGAATTTTTCCGTTGTAATTTAGCCGTTGCTTTTTTACAATTCAAAATAAAACATTCAAAATTAATAATGGACTACAAAAGCAAAAAAAACTGTTGTCATACTCGACGCAAAATGAAAAAAAAAATTGTTCAATGTCACCAAAGCCATACTCCCGTGTAATTCAATGGCACACTTTTCAATGTTTAAAAAGTTGGCCACAAAAGCAAAAAAAACGGCAGCCAACTTCAAATTTGGGTCTCACATGGCTTGAGAAACTAGTTCCTTGTTTGCACATGGTTTCTCGATTTTATCAAAGAAACTAGTTCCTACTTACTCCAATGCTAGTTCTTGGTTTTAGAAACTAGAAAAAGTTGGCGTTGGAGGCACCCTAATCCAATACAAAATGTTTACATCTGTCATCTGCAAAACAACACTATAATAAACCGGTGGTATTCTTTATTACAAAACCGGGCTGGGTTCTCAAAAGACAAACCCAAATGGTTTAACTCATAAAACACGTGTCAGTAGATCACGCAGCTGCCTAGGATAGACAAAGCCATCATCCGGGCAGTAGCACAACTCACAAGAATACACCTCCAGCAGGCGGCTTGCAGACAAGACGGGCATGAACCAAACATACCCGGGTAAATTCTATCCTTCACCAAGGTCGCCAGCACTCCTACCTTGGATGCACGACACGTGGCAAAGTAAACTTTATGAGTTTAAATAAAGTTAATTCCAAATTAAAGATACCTGGACTAACTTCCGTTTATGTAAGCATTTGTAGTAACCCATTTTTCAAAATTTGTCTGATCTAGGTTCAGTGGTCATTCAGCGCACACGTTTCGATGTTCTCGGCAACAAATTTTGGCAATTCCAATTTAATCGTCGGCAGATAATAATTATATATACTTAAACTTATAACTATTGAAAATAGTATTTTTCGAAGCATGTTTATTATTTGAAATAAAAACAAGCAAGTTGAAATTGAATAAAGTTCCTTTATTCTGTAAAAAATTACACACACACACACACACACACACACACACATATATATATATATATATTGTCTTATCAATGGTCAGTGGTAATTCCTTTCACGAGAATTAATCTTTTGGGTAGGTACTATTCGGCAACACGTGTTATGGTTGACAGATATTATTTTTGTTCGGCAAACGTATTTGAAAAATTTAATATATATTAAACTTATAATTATGGAAAATAATAATTTTTATAGTTAGTTTAAGAAGTTAAATAAATACAAACTAGTTGAATTCGAAAAAAATTTCCATTTATTTTGAAATTATGTTGTTTTTTTTAAATTTGTTCCTTTGGAATAAATATCAGTTTCTATAATTATGTTATACGGTTTCGGCATTTAATATTCGGCAACACATTTTGTATTTTGGCAAATATTTTTTAGTTCGGCAATAAGGTTTGGCAGGCTATATTTACTTCGGCAGCTCATAGTTTTTGCCGAAATTTAATTAAGTTAAAAAAATCAATTTATTTCATATAATTTATATAAAAAAAAGCAGTACGAGCGATTTTTTTCTAAGAGGTCGTAGTGCTTTTTTTTTTGGTATCGGCAAATAATCTCGGCACCCATATTTTGTATGCTTGGCAAAGATTATTTTTGATCGGCAAAAGTATATTTAAATGCAAATATATAATTTAACTTGTAGTTGTGGAAAATATTAATTTTAGATATATATCTGTTAGATGAAATTCAGGTCCGCCGATTTTATTGAATAAATTTAATTATTTTCCATGATTTCGGCAGCTCTTATTCGGCAAGCCAATTTTAATGCTTGGCTGACATGATTTTAGTTCGGCAACTGTTATTCGAAAAGTGTCTCTTTAAAGGCGGTTTCTTTCATTTTAGCCATTCTTATTTTCCCGCTTCTTTTTTTCTCTTCTTCTCCATTTTCTTCTTCCTCTCTTTTTTCGATTTTTATCTTTCTGACAGTGAATCTTGTTGTAAATCGGTTCCTCGTTTGGAGGTCGGTCTTCGTTTCGTATGGTGAATCGATCTTCATTTCAGATCTCGCTTGGTGGTGTGAATATGGCTCTTATTTTCAGTTTTTTGCTTTTAAGTTTTTGTAATTGTGTAGTTCTATGGCTTAATTTTTGAATCCCCATTTTCAGTGATACTATGGCAAAGCTAAAAAGGCAGAAGAAGAAGAAGGATGCTAGTTCTTCGGGTATTTTTTTTTACGTTTGGTTGTTTTGGTTTATATATGTAGTTGGTTGTGGTGGTGGTTTGTATATTGTTTTAATTTTTTTTTATTTTGCCTTGGTTTTGGGTAACTGATTTTCATGTAAAAATGAATCACTTGTTTGTCTGTAGATGCTCGTGCCCTTGTCTCAGGCCGATGTGAAACCAGTTATTTGCAATTAATTGAGGGCCGGTTAAATGGTTCGAATATTGAATTGTTTCGTTGTTCTTGCTTCGGTCATTTTCTGCAGTTGAAAAGTATGCAATTTCAGGGTCAATTAATGTTTATTTTGTATAGGAATATTGATAAGAGTAGTATAGAGCGTAGGAAGCTTGGGTTTAAGTTAAATAATAAGGTTGTTGAATTAGGCCCACCTGAGTACTTAGCTATAAGTGGTTTGAGTTTTTCCGGTTGGTCTGAACCGCCAAAACGATCTGCTTTTCATGATGAAGTCTTTGGTGGTGAGCATGTTCTTTATTTAGCTGACATTGTTAAAAAAATTGTAGTTGGTTGTGGTGGTGGTTTGTATATTGTTTTAATTTTTTTGATTTTGCCTTGGTTTTGGGTAACTGATTTTCATGTAAAAATTTGAGCATCATGCAACGATTAGTAATGGAGCAAGTGAGAATTGCTTGAAATTAGCTATGCTGATTGTTTTGTACGGTCTGCTGTTGGTGCGCCATAAAACACATAAGCGCATAGAAGTTGAATATATTCATCTAGTTCATGATCTGCCAAGATTCAACCGTTATCCTTGGGGGCTTGTAAGCTACCAGTTTTTGGTGACTGTTTCGCACAATGCGAAGATGATAGACTCGCCAGCAACGTGCCATCCGCCTTCGATGCATGTGGATGCACAATTGTTTTGCAAGTTTTTTTGTATGAAGTGTATCATAAACTTGGCGAGATGTGTGCTACACGAGTAGAAAGTGCTGAATCTTTGCATCCGCGCATATTGCGATGGTCAACAAATAGTTTCTATAAGCTTGATGTTATGATGGAATACTTCAAACCGAAATTTGAAAATGATATTGTAAGTTACTATTCTATTACAAGTATTTAATTTTTATTTTTATTTGAACCAACATACATACTGAAAATGTAATTGTTTTTAAAACTATATGCAGCGTCCGATTGTATTTGATGAGTTTGAGATGCGACTCATACAAGACATTGGATTCGATACGGCTGTTGGAAGCCCTATTGCTATTGATAACCTGTTGCATCATGTTCATTTGTTGGATCCCCAGCCCAAGTTGAAGAAGCGGAAGGCTCGCGATGGCGCGAGTACTAGTACTCCCAAAAAGAAGCGGACAGAAGTAGGCTGTGAGCAGACGGCAACTCAGAAGAGGAGAAGGTCTTCGCGGTTACAGAAAGATGAAGATGCAGCGCCCGTTCATGGGCAATGCTGTTGCGAATCAGTAAGTCTCGTGTGCATGTATATACGTTATTATTTTCTCCTTTGAAAAACTAATATTCTCTTCTCTAATTTATTTGAGCAATAGGTGAAGGATATTATGCTCGCGCAGTTGTCATGTCTGAAGCTCATCCATGGGTCCTTGGTAAGGTTAGAGAGCAAGGTTGTTGATGGTGAGACGATGGCGAAACAAAATGAACAGCTGTGTGCTGCATTTGATGAGGCTTTCGAGCGTGTGCAAAAAAAATTTGGTAAGAGTGTTCTTCTTGACAATGACAATGATGCAGACGATGTAGATGATGAAGGTGACAGATCAGAGGACGAGGAAGTTCAAGATGCGATAGAGCATGAGGGCCAGCAAAATGAGCAAGAAGAAGGTGTTGTGGCAAATAAAAAAGCTGAAAAATCTGCAGAGCTTGATGAAAACGTGGAGGTGGATTTAGGTGTCAAGGTTTCGGTAGATACCGAGGTGGTGGCAGAGGTCGAAGTCGAGCCAGCCGCCGAGTTGGAGGCAGGGGACGTGATCGCAGACCCCGAGGTGGAGGCAGGGGACATGTTAAAGGCAGCTGCCGGAGTGGAGAAAGATGCGGAGGGCTCGTCATCTTCAGTGGTAGAACCAAATTCCGAGTTAGCGGCAGATGCAGAGCTTGATGCAAGTGCACAAGTGAATCGCATTCTCGATGTTGAGGTGGCGGTAAACCCTGAAGTTATTGCTCAGTCCGTCCTAAAAAATTTGGCCGATCTTGGTGAATTGGAGAATGATCCTCTGATCACGGCTGTGGAAGAATCCAAAAATTGTGAAAATATTGTTCAGATTGTTCCAAGCGATGCTCCGGTTTAAGGGCTGGAGACAGAAGTTGAAGTAGTGAAAAAGGAAGTGGGCAGAAGGGTGCAAACCTTACGGGCAGTGAACCTGAACAAGAGAAAATGTCACTCGCATTTACAAGGCTACTTCCTGTTAAGAAAGAAAAGAAAGAAGCTTCTGCTCCAACTTCACCACTCAAGATTACGCGGAGTGTGTCGCGTGAACAAGGCAAGCTCAGCCCCTCTAAGGCTACATTGACGGCTCCCATCCGAAAAGGGCGTGGGAAGAAAATGCCAGCTTTGCCGGATTTGCTGGATTCTAGTGCACCTTACTCTTTGAGGTGTGCTTCCAATCTAATGATAGAGGAATTTGAGCAGCTCATTGGTTCAAAGAGATGTAAGTTTGGTTAAGATTGTTGGTGCTAGAGATAGGCCAGCTCATTGGTTCAAAGAGATGTTTTCTAGGAGGGGATGGTTCCATGGTGATGTAAGTTTGTTTACTTTTGGCCTCCCCCTCCTAGAAAACATCTCTTTGAACCAATGAGCTGGCCTATCTCTAGCACCAACAATCTTAACCAAACTTACATCTCTTTGAACCAATGAGCTGCTCAAATTCCTCTATCATTAGATTGGAAGCACACCTCAAAGGGTAAGGTGCACTAGAATCCAGCAAATCCGGCAAAGCTGGCATTTTCTTCCCACGCCCTTTTCGGATGGGAGCCGTCAATGTAGCCTTAGAGGGGCTGAGCTTGCCTTGTTCACGCGACACACTCCGCGTAATCTTGAGTGGTGAAGTTGGAGCAGAAGCTTCTTTCTTTTCTTTCTTAACAGGAAGTAGCCTTGTAAATGCGAGTGGCATTTTCTCTTGTTCAGGTTCACTACCCGTAAGGTTTGCACCCTTCTGCCCACTTCCTTGTCCACCCTCGCCGCCCTTGTTCGCTACTTCAACTTCTGTCTCTAGCCCGGGAACCGAAGCATCGCTTGGCACAATCTGAACAATGTTTTCACTATTTTTGGATTCTTCCATAGCCGTGATCAGATGATCATTCTCCAAATCACCAAGATCGGCCAAATTTTTTAGGACGGACTGAACAATAACTTCAGGGTTTACCGCCACCTCAACATCGAGAATGCGATTCACTTGTGCACTTGCATCAAGCTCTGCATCTGTCGCTAACTCGGAATTTGGTTCTACCACTGAAGATGACGAGCCCTCCGCATCTTTCTCCACTCCGGCAGCTGCCTTTAACATGTCCCCTGCCTCCACCTCGGGGCCTGCGATCACGTCCCCTGCCTCCAACTCGGCGGCTGGCTCGACTTCGACCTCTGCCACCACCTCGGTATCTACCGAAACCTTGACACCTAAATCCACCTCCACGTTTTCATCAAGCTCTGCAGATTTTTCAGCTTTTTTATTTGCCACAACACCTTCTTCTTGCTCATTTTGCTGGCCCTCATGCTCTATCGCATCTTCAACTTCCGCATCCTCGTCCTCTGATCTGTCAACTTCATCATCTACATCGTCTGCATCATTGTCACTGTCAAGAAGAACACTCTTACCAAATTTTTTTTGCACACGCTCGAAAGCCTCATCAAATGCAGCACACAGCTGTTCATTTTGTTTCGCCATCGTCTCACCATCAACAACCTTGCTCTCTAACCTTACCAAGGACCCATGGATGAGCTTCAGACATGACAACTGCGCGAGCATAATATCCTTCATCTATTGCTCAAATAAATTAGAGAAGAGAATATTAGTTTTTTCAAAGGAGAAAACAATAACGTATATACATGCACACGAGACTTACTGATTCGCAACAGCATTGCCCATGAACGGGCGCTGCATCTTCATCTTTCTGTAACCGCGAAGACCTTCTCCTCTTCTGAGTTGTCGTCTGCTCACAACCTACTTCTGTCCGCTTCCTTTTGGGAGTACTAGTACACGCGCCATCGCGAGCCTTCCGCTTCTTCAACTTGGGCTGGGGATCCAACAAATGAACATGATGCAACAGGTTATCGATAGCAATAGGGCTTCCAACAGCCGTATCGAATCCAATGTCTTGTATGAGTCGCATCTCAAACTCATCAAATACAACCGGACGCTGCACATAGTTTTAAAAACAATTACATTTTCAGTATGTATGTTGGTTCAAATAAAAATAAAAATTAAATACTTGTAATAGAATAGTAACTTACAATGTCATTTTCAAATTCCGGTTTGAAGTATTCCATCAAAACATCAAGCTTATAGAAACTATTTGTTGACCATCGCAATATGCGCGGATGCAAAGATTCAGCACTTTCTACCCGTGTGGCACACATCTCGCCAAGTTTATGATACACTTTATACAAAAAAAACTTGCAAAACAATTGTGCATCCACATGCATCGAAGGCGGATGGCACGTTGCTGGCGAGTCTATCATCAACTATCATCTTCGCATTGTGCGAAACAGTCACCAAAAACTGGTAGCTTACAAGCCCCCAAGGATAACGGTTGAATCTTGGCAGAACTAGATGAATATATTCAACTTCTATGCGCTTATGTGTTTTATGGCGCACCAACAGCAGACCGTACAAAACAATCAGCATAGCTAATTTCAAGTAATTCTCACTTGCCCCATTACTAATCGTTGCATGATGCTCAAATTTTTTAACAATGTCAGTTAAATAAAGAACATGCTCACCACCAAAGACTTCATCATGAAAAGCAGATCGTTTTGGCGGTTCAGACCATCCGGAAAAACTCAAACCACTTATAGCTAAGTACTCAGGTGGACCTAATTCAACAACCTTATTATTTAACTTAAACCCAAGCTTCCTACGCTCTAAACTACTCTTATCAATATTCCTATACAAAATAAACATTAATTGACCCTGAAATTGCATACTTTTCAACTGCAGAAAATGACCGAAGCAAGAACAACGAAACAATTCAAGATTCGGACCATTTAACCGGCCCTCAATTAATTGCAAATAACTGGTTTCACATCGGCCTGAGACAAGGGCACGAGCATCTACAAACAAACAAGTGATTCATTTTTACATGAAAATCAGTTACCCAAAACCAAGGCAAAATCAAAAAAATTAAAACAATATACAAACCACCACCACAACCAACTACATATATAAACCAAAACAACCAAACGTCAAAAAAATACCCGAAGAACTAGCATCCTTCTTCTTTTTCTTCTTCTTCTGCCTTTTTAGCTTTGCCATAGTATCACTGAAAATGGGGATTCAAAAATTAAGCCATAGAATTACACAATTACAAAAACTTAAAAGCAAAAAACTGAAAATAAGAGCCATATTCACACCACCAAGCGAGATCTGAAATGAAGACCGATTCACCATACGAAACGAAGACCGACCTCCAAACGAGGAACCGATTTACAACAAGATTCACTGTCAGGAAGATAAAAATCGAAAAAAAAGAGAAGAAGAAAATGGAGAAGAAGAGAAAAAGAAGCGGGAAAATAATAATGGCTAAAATGAAAGAAACCGCCTTTAAAGAGACACTTTTCGAATAACAGCTGCCGAACTAAAATCATGTCAGCCAAGCATTAAAATTGGCTTGCCGAATAAGAGCTGCCGAAATCATGGAAAATAATTAAATTTATTCAATAAAATCTGCGGACCTGAATTTCATCTAACAGATATATATCTAAAATTAATATTTTCCACAACTATAAGTTAAATTATATATTTGTATTTAAATATACTTTTGCCGATCAAAAATAATCTTTGCCAAGCATACAAAATATGGGTGCCGAGATTATTTGCCGATACAAAAAAAAAAGCACTACGACCTCTTAGAAAAAAATCGCTCGTACTGCTTTTTTTTATATAAATTATATGAAATAAATTGATTTTTTAACTTAATTAAATTTCGGCAAAAACTATGAGCTGCCGAAGTAAATATAGCCTGCCAAACCTTATTGCCGAACTAAAAAACATTTGCCAAAATACAAAATGTGTTGCCCAATATCAAATGCCGAAACTGTATAACATAATTATAGAAACTGATATTTATTCCAAAGGAACAAATTTAAAAAAAACAACATAATTTCAAAATAAATGGAAATTTTTTTCGAATTCAACTAGTTTGCATTTATTTAACTTCTTAAACTAACTATAAAAATTTTTATTTTCCATAATTATAAGTTTAATATATATTAAATTTTTCAAATATGTTTGCCGAACAAAAATAATATCTGTCAACCATAACACATGTGTTGCCGAATAGTACCTGCCCAAAAAATTAATTCTCGTGAAAGGAATGACCACTGACCATTGATAAGACAATATATATATATGTGTGTGTGTGTGTGTAATTTTTTACAGAATAAAGGAAATTTATTCAATTTCAACTTGCTTGTTTTTATTTCAAATAATAAACATGCTTCGAAAAATACTGTTTTCAATAGTTATAAGTTTAAGTATATATAATTATTATATGCCGACGATTAAATTGGAATTGCCGAAATTTGTTGCCGAGAACATCGAAACGTGTGCCCTGAATGACCACTGAACCTAGATCAGACAAATTTTGAAAAATGGGTTACTACAAATGATTACATAAACGGAAGTTAGTCCATGTATCTTTAATTTGGAATTAACTTTATTTAAACTCATAAAATTTACTTTGCCACGTGTCGCGTATCCAAGGTAGGAGTGCTGGCGACCTTGGTGAAGTATAGAATTTACCCCCGAGCATCAACCAAACCAGCCAAACACAGCTCCCAAACCTGCCAGGCAAACACACGCTCAGGTGACAGCCATACTAACCCAACAACACAAATACATATCTTCATTCACTTTTAAAATCAGGAAACTACACCAAAAAAAAAGAGAAAAATCAGGTTCTCAGAAATTCCCAAAAAATTCCACCACTCCTCTCCTTCGACTCTGGACGGACGTTGCCCCCTTACTCACATAAATGTTGCCGCCTCTAAGGTCGATCCTCCGCCGCTACCTTCCTCCGGTTCTCGGTGGTCGCCGTTACCTAGGCCAACGCCGCCTACATTAACGACCTCTTCCTCGGCTCATAACAGCAACCATCTGTCTGCTCTTCTTTTTCCCAACACCACCGCTTCAAAATACCACATTCCGACGACAAGCAGGTCTTCCGCTTCGGAAAATGTCAGGTGCCGACGAGAGACAAAAAAAAGACGCCTTCGCCGCGTCGAAGGTCTGCAAACCTTCTCCACCATCCTCTGATCGAAAACTTTAGATCTAAATAGTGATTCTCGGTCATGCCACCTCCCATAAAGTAGAAGATGAGAATAACGAATTAAATTTTGTTTAAGTTCCCCTAACTGGGCTCTGGCCCCATTTACCTTTTAATTGCCCTACGCCTATTTTATTTCTTCAACTCAGACGAAACATCAGCAAATTTTACAAAATTGATACAATCCGCGGGGCCCTATCATATCATAAAAAGAAAGCCAATAAAATGATACATATTCACTTTATTATGATTACCGCCCACTATGCCCAATTTAGGGGGTGTATTCGTTGTGGATTTTAATAGATTTCTATGGATTTTAAAAGTATGGGTGTATTCGTTCCAGACTTTTAAAAGTCTGCAGAAATCTGGGTGTATTCGTTTAAGACTTTTAAAAGTCCATATAAATCTGGGTGTATTCGTTTCAGACTTTTTAAAATCCATACAAATCTAGGTGTATTCATTATTCCATTGACTTAAAATCTGGAATGACTTTCATGGATTTCATCCAAAAAATACACACGACGAAATCCGGCCAAGAACCACGAGAATTGAAATCCATGAAATTTTAAGCGAGCGCTGAGTTCCAGCCACCGTTGAGAGAGTCCAGCATATGCTGGATTCCAGCATATGCTGGATTCGAGCGAGTCTGAATTCTCTGCCTCTCTCTCTCTACGCGCTCCGTGTCTCTCGCCACGCCGTTGCCGCCGCCGCCGCCGCAGGCCCACAGTCCCCCAGCGCAGTGTGAGCGCCGCACCATCTCTCCTCTCCCCGACTCCTCCGGGACCGCCCCGGCGCACCCCTCACCTCTCCGCTGCTGTGCCGTTTTGGTGCCCAATGCATTGCTCAACACTGGGTTTCCATGATGCCTTTTTGGTTTCCAGCGCTCGCTGGATTCCCAGCGGTCGCTGGGTTTCCAGCGGTGCTGGGACTCAGCGGGCGTTGGCATCATGGATTTCAATTCCATAATTATCCCCTAAATTCTTCGAAAATCAGTGAAAATCGGGGTGAAATCCAACCACGAATTCTTTGAAAGTCGTCTGGAATCTATGTGAATTCCATGGAATTTAAATTCCATGGACTTTTTAAAGTCTGTGGAAATCCACAACGAATACACCCCCCTTATTTTATTAATGGAATAGGCATTGACCAATATATATATATATATATCATTGGAGAGGGAATATTTAATCACAACAATACTTTCGTGAAGCATAGATGCACATTGCCTACACAATTTGAGCATTAATTAATCACAATTTTAGATGATTAATATGCTACTCATATTGTCAAATATGTGTAGAGACTTTTATTAATTTCAAAACTCGACTCATTCCATTAGTATTTTGGGTTGATGATTTTTTCGACTTCATACTGAATATCGTACACACACGCACGATACGAAATTGTTAATCCTATCAGTATCAAGACTAATTAATCCTATCAGTATCAAGACTAATATGATTTGGATTATCAACCATACTCTCTAGTAGAAAAAGAAAAATTCTAGCTAGAGAATGGGGGACAAACTGTAGTGGACAAATTTTGTATGACCTATTTGAATTAATATTTGCGGCCCAAAAATTTAGTTTAGTCCACGTCCACGAACTGGATTAAGTAATCCAGCCCATACGCTTAGTCATCCAGGCCCAGCAACTCAAACCCTAGAAAGGGCAAAGACTTGGGGAGAAAGAGAGGATGAACGTCAATCCCACGAATATCGGAACGACTAGGGTTTAAGGAGACGTGTCAGCTAAACCCTCGCCGTCAGACTACTACAGTATAAATAAACATCAACTAGGTCAATAGACTCATCCATTCATTCATACTCTTAGCTACTCCACCTACTCACGTTCTCAACTCTCTTCACTTGCTCGATCTCTATGCCTCCACGCTCTCACGTTCTGGATTGAGGCTTGCTCTGACCAGTCAGACAGACCAGTCCGTCCGAAGAGATTCATTATCTCCCATTTACTTTACTGTTCAATTATCTTTACGCATTACATTAATTGTTTCTATCAATTAATTCGAATTGTCTGACTGACTTGAGCGTTGGAGGCCCTTCCATCGACACCCCCACTAGTGCTCCTAGAAGGGCTCTAACGTGTTTGTGGTTTCAGGTTGCTAGTGCCCGCCGATCAGGACATACCTGACGTCCTATTTCGTGATTGTTGGATCCATTCCCAACACACACCCTTTTAAATTAATTCAAATTATAAGTTTGCTATTCAAATAATTTTATTTTTTATTTATATGGTTTATATATTTGCACGTAATTGTTTATTTTACTAATATTATTATAAGTAAGTGAAGATGAAACATTAGATATCTTGTACAAAAATAATTCACATATTGATTAACTAAATGAATTTTGATTTACATTACTACTTTCTCGAAACCCTCTAAAAACACTATTTTCTCAAAACACACATTATTATTTGATGTATGTACCTTCATTAATAAAGGAATTTGTATATTTTATTTGTAATTATAATCCATCATTTTAAAAATACTCCCTATATTCCTTATTATACAAATTTCATATGTTTTCAATTATCTTTATTGTTAGAGTCAATGTTGACTCCGACAATGTTGGAACCAATGTTGATAACATACGTGTGTTCAATATTGGGTGGAATGTTGATAACATTTATGGTGTCAATATTTATGGGTTTCAATCAACATTCTGGAGTCTGCATTGACTCCATACTTTGACTCTCCATTGATAATTGTATATATTTAATCTTTACCTTCCTTTCACGTTTTATTATTCTTTAGTTGTGAAATAAAGGCTTTATGCTTGTTGACCACGTTTTCAATAAGTGGAAATACGGTTATTCATGGTCCAAAGTAGTGGGGTGTTAGTTCCTACTTTTAAGGAGCCACGATCTTTCAACCAACATTCCAGACTGGTCGACTAGCAGTTTTTGAAGATGGATTGCAGCGGTTATAGGAAGGTTCTGGAAGTGGGAAGTGGATGAAACTAACCAAGACATGAAGGCCTATAAAAGCAGCAAGAAGCTTCATTATTTCTTACGTTTTTGAAAGTGCAAAATTAGCGACTTAACATTCACTCACAGCCAACTCGTCATTTTCCTGCTGCAAACGTGACACCGGTTCTTCAAGGATTGCTTTGACGAAGTAGACTTAGGCAGCCAATCTGTAAAGTCTATCTTTGTATCGATGGGACGTCGAGAGCAAGATTTGAAGTGCAAGGCCATTGGAGCATAACGGGTTGTTTGCTTTGTTCGATTAACTTTTGTTATTCGGCTGATTTGGGTTCTATGTTGTATCAACATCGTAGCATAGAAAGTAGATAGGTTGGTTTATCTTAGGCAGAAAATCTGTAAAGATAGATCTCCAAGATATCCAAATCTGTACTATGTATTGTTGTTTCAACATAGTGAATTTAGCCTTGAGGCACTCACGTGTTATTTATAATCCGTGAAAAAAATATTCCCGTGTGTTATTCTTTTCCGCTGCATGTTGGTTACAATGTTATTAACATTTTGTTGATAACATTCTGTTGGGAACCTTGTGGAATATCCTAATCCTTGTTTTGATGATACCAAAATTCATAGGTCTTAATTGTAATAGACTAGAACTGTTTTGAACTCAAGTGTTAGAGTTCGTTTCTAGTTTAGCTTGCGGTTCTGAAGACTGAAGACTGAAGAACGAATGACTGAAGACTGAAGACTGAAGATACCAACTGAAGTATCAGTTGAAGAATCAGTTAGGAACTGATTACTTAATGCGTGCCACAGACTGATACTAAAGTCAAGTATCAGTTGAACAGTCTTCCTCGGACTGATCTTCCAAAGTTCAAAGAAAGCCACGTACTCATAAAGTACAGCCGCATTAAATGCAGAGATCTCAGGATCTCCTTATCTCTGCAGAGGTCATTCCTATTTGGTGGTTACTTTATCAGAGACGTCACATTTTCTGTCCATCAAGAGAGTCGTTTCCACCAGACAATGAACCTCGAAGATTGAAGCCTCAGCCCAAATTCGAATTGCTCTCCAACGGAAGAAATCTTGAGGACGTTCTACGCCAACGGATCTATTCAAGAGTTCTCCTACAAATAGCGCTCGAGGATCACTTCAACCTTCACCGATTCAACGACATAAGCTGAAGCTCTGCCAAAATCGCTACTCAGCCTAAAGCTTAACCTCCCCAAAGCTTGAATCGAAGAAGAGAATTCTAAAGCCAAAATCAGTCACTGCTGATTACACACATTCTCTTAGACCTTAGGCAAACCTCTGTTTACCCAGAAGCCAAGGTCAAACTTGCTACAAAGAACTTGTTCTTTGTAGTATAGTTGGCACCCGTTCAAACCTCCCCCCAAAAGAGTGTATGAGTGATTCGGAGTTCAGGAAGGTACTCTGACTCTGAGAGTCTTAGCGCGGGTTGTGCTAAGCAAGAGAAATTCGACACGAGTGAAGTGTGGGTACTGAAGAAGGGTTTTCTTCAGTGGTACGGTTGTGTGCACCCGGCAAGCACACGGTTTGGTTTGCAGTGCACCTGTTAAGCACTTGCGGAGTGGATTGTTGGTCTGATCAACCGACCGTGGATGTAGAAAAGGGTTTTTCTGAACCACGTAAAAGTCTCTGTGTTGTTTACAGCTTTCAGTTTTACATTCATACTTATGTTGTTTCTTTTGATAAACTGAACACTGATTAACTGCAAAGAGAAACCTAAGACTAACAACGTGCTCAACCGAGGCCATTGCGAAACTAAGTTTAATTTCCGCTGCGTATGATATCAGTCTGACTGATCTATCTTTTGATAGTCAGGAAGAGTGTTATCATCTCTGTTTTAGCAAACTCGACTGAAGCCCATAAGTGCATCAGTTAAGTTCCAGCAACTTAACTGATAACTCCTTACTGAAGAGCTTTCAGTATCAGTTGTCAACCCTGTTTGGTCAATACTGTTTTCAGTAAAACAGGTGTCTTTGTTTGCGTGTAAAGTTTCGTTTTGATCTCTATCTGAGATCCCTCTGATTGAGGAAGTCTAAAAATAGCCCATAGGTGTATTCCCCCCCCCCCATACACCTATTCGAGACCCTCAGGACCTAACAATTGGTATCAGAGCAGGTTGTTCGCAAGAACTCTCTGTATCTGATTAGGTTCTAATTGAACTAGATCCTTTTTCTCAAAGGTCTCGAAAAAGTTTTCTCTTTCAATTTGTGCTTGCTATTTGCTCTATCTGTTGTTATCTGTTATCTCTTTTTTGATGGAGACTAACCACAGCAGATTATCTTCTCTACCTATGTTTAGTATTGAAAAATACGACACATGGAAGTTTCGGCTTGAAAGCTTCCTCACCGCCCAACATTTGCCGAATGTGGAAAGTCATCACCAAAGGACCAATCACCATCACCGAAACCATAAAAAGGGTTCCTGTTGAACCACATCAGGATCCTTACGATGAGGTCCAGCCCAAGCAAAAGGCAGACTTCACCACCGAAGAAAGGAAGCAAGATGAGCTTGACAACCTCGCCAAAAGCATCATCTCCGGCACCGTTCCCGACAAGCATGTCATGAAGATCATCAAGTGCGGAACTGCAAAGGAGATGTGGGACATTCTTGAAAGAATGTGCGTAGGTTCCGAGGAAATCAAGGAGAATAAGCTATCCATAGCTTGCCAGAAGTTTGAGTCCTTCCTCATGCTCAAGAATGAATCTGTCGAAGAAATGGAACTTAGATTCAATCAAATCCTGAATGAAGTTCAATCCATTTCTAAAGACAAATACACTCAACGAGAAATCAATCTGAAGGTTCTTCGAGCACTGCCACGAGGAGAATGACAGATCTACTAAGTCGCTCATCAGCATAAGCCTGGATTCAGTCAGCTCCAGACAAACAAGCTTTTCTCCGATCTCATGGCAAATGAGTTCTACCTTCAGAGAAATCTTGGAATCAAGAAGGCTGGAGGATCAGACGAAGATGGTCCATCAACCTCAAGAGAAGCAGCACTGAAAGCCTCAACAAGAGAAGGCAAGAAGCAAATCAAGGAACCAACGGAACTCAACCCTGAGGACTTCTTCAGTCAATATGCTTTGTTGACTGAAAGATTCAACAAAATGGAGTCCAAGTTCCGGAAGTACAGAAGGTTCCACAAGCAGCACTACAAAGGAAAGAAAAGAGAAAGCGACTTCAGACATTCCACTGATCGAAGCGGAGAAAGGAAGTTAGCTGCTTACGACATCAAGGATATGGAATGCTTTGGATGCAGAAAGAAAGGGCACTTTCGAAATGAATGCCCTGAGCTGACTCAATCTGAGTGCAAAGAGCTGAAAGCCAAGAAAGATCACAGCTTTTCGAAGAAGAAAGCGATGGTTGCTGACGATGCTGACTCTTCCAAAGACACATTAGAATCATCCGACTTCGACAACACCAGCTCAGACGATGAGAGCCAAGCCCTGATGGCCAATAGATCTGAAAGCGTGGCTAACAACAGCTACGACAATGGAATGAATAGCTCAGAGGTAATCTCTCATTCAAAAACTCCTTATACTGATAACTTCCTGATGTTTTCAGAAGACCACTCAGAATCTGGAGAAAGCTCATCCGATGAAACTGACGAGTTTAATCAGCTCATGACTGATCACAGTCAGTTGAGAAAAATGTTCGAAGATCTCCTCAAGCAGAATCAGAAAATGGAAAAGGAGATCAATGATGAACGAGCTAAGAATCAGACAATCATCTACTTTTCGGATGAAACTTGTCTTGATCAGCTAATCATGGAGAACAGCCGACTGGAAGAAAAGCTCAGAATCTCCAACTCGGAATGTGATAGAGCATCTCATGAGATCAAGAGGCTCAATCACAAGCTGGAAGAAACAGTCAAGAACTGCATGATGCAATCACCCATGATGAGCAACTTTCCATCAAAAGGCATTGTTAAAAGTATTGGAGGAAAGGCTGCAGCTGACAAAGGAAAGAATATCATGATCGTTTCAAAGGACGATACTTCTGAAATCACAACATCAGAAGAATAAAGAGATCATGATATGGATGAAGTTCGCAAACGCAAACTGATGGCAAGATCAAATGTTCCACCTCCACGGAGCTACAGACGAGCAAAGGAGGCCCCCAACCAGATCATCCTACTGAGAAGACTGGAAAGCAGATTTCAGTCAAAGATCGGGGAATGAACATCAGGAATCAAGAAGAATCTTCCTCACCAGTCCAGGGAGAAGAAAGGCCACATCAGTCAGAGACTGACATCAGTTCAGTTTCAGAAGGAACATCCATGGAGACAAGACAATGATGAGTCCAGACGAGCCAAGCAACGTCTACGACGACAAGCAACTGGACATCAAATGACTCATGTTCCACGACATCAGTCAAGTCTCCATCAGTCTGGAAAGACTCGAGTATCTCAAGGAAGATACTTCACTGAGCAAAGAAGACCTCAACCACTCATCAGATAGAACTCCTACAAGAGTGAGGCCTTCAAAAGAAATTCTCAACAGAAGAATGCTCGTGTGCCAACTGAAGTGCCAACAACGTCAGTCAGACGATCAGCAAAGCACAAGAGATCAGCCAGACCAATTCTGAAGCAGATATGGGTTCCAAAGGGAACTCGAGCTAACATCGAAGGACCCAAATCTTGATTGGGTACCTGAAGTAACTCTTCCTTGCAGGTCAAAATCAGGAAACTCAAAAAGAAGGAAGAAGTTAAAGCTTCAATCAGAACATGGTATCTGGATAGCGGCTGCTCGAAGCACATGACGGGCTACAAAGAATATCTATCTCAGTATGTTGAGAAAGCTGGATCCAAAGTTGCATTCGGAGACAACTCAATCGGAGAAACAAAAGGCTACGGTGTACTCAACATGGGTAACGCCAGTATCAGTAATGTTAGCTTTGTTTTTGGTCTTAAACATAATCTGTTGTCTATAAGTCAATTTTGTGACAACGGTTTCACAGTGAAGATAAAAAAGGATGAATTCACTGTTAGAAACAATCAAAAGAAGGTGGTTCTGAAAGGTTTCAGACAAGGAAGTCTCTACGTCGTTTCATGGGAAGGCAGCCCACCAGAAACATGCCTCATCAGCAAAAGCAGCTCGGAGCTCAACTGGCTGTGGCACAGGAGACTCAACCATCTCAACTTCAAGACGATCGACAAGCTTGCTAAACATCAACTGGTAGAAGGTCTGCCTTCTATTGTGTTCCAGAAGAAGCAAGAATGTGAAGCATGTCAAAGAGGAAAGCAGACGTGAATGTCATTCAAGTCAAAGTCAGGACACTCCTCTGGAAGAATTCTTCATCTACTTCACATGGATCTGTTTGGCCCAATCTCTCCAAGAAGCTACAACGGTAGGAAGTACACCTTAGTAGTTGTGGATGATTATTCACGATATACTTGGGTGATCTTTCTCTTCAAAAAGAAAGAGACACTGGAGGAACTGCCAAAGCTGCTGAGAAGACTGAGCATTGAAAAGGAAGTCAACATCATCAGCATTAGATCAGATCGTGGGACTGAGTTCCTCAATACTATCATTCGTGAGTATTGTGATGAACAAGGAATCAGTCATCAAACTTCTGCAGCAAGAACTCCTCAGCAGAACGGAGTTGCAGAAAGAAGAAACAGGTCTTTGAAGGAAGGAGCAAGGACGATGCTAGCCGAATCAAAACTCCCCTTGAAGTTTTGGGCCGAAGCAGTCAACAACGCATGCTACACGCAGAATCGCTCATTCCTCACTCAAAGACATGGAAAAACTCCATACGAGTTATGGAAGAACAAAAAGCCTTCAATTGCCTATTTTCATGCTTTCCGTTCTAAGTGTTTCATCCACAACAATGAAAAGAAGAGGTTAAACACATTTGATAGCAAAGCTGATGCAGGAGTCTTTCTTGGATACTCTGGAACAGAACGTTCGAGCAAAGCCTATCGAGTGTTTAATTCTCAAACTCTTTGTGTTGAAGAAACACCTCATGTGGTCTTTGATGAGTCTACAGATGATTTCAGGAAACAGGAAACTGAAAGTGTGTCCAGAACACTGAAGGTTCCAAAGCTGAAATCCACAACACCGAGCCCTCTACTGTCTTGGTGTGGGGACCAGGAAAAGATGAAGATACTGAGAAACTTCAGTATCAAAAGATCAGCCAAAGGTCTGAAGTTCAGACTGGAGCCAATGCAGATGGCATCAGTCAAGGGGGAACTCCAGTTGCTGAAGAGCGAGTTGAACGTACCGAAGCAGCTCCAGCTCAACTCTCCCCTGCTCCAGAAGGTGCTCAACACTTCAGAACCATTCTAACCGAAGAAGCCCCACCATCTCCAGAAGAGATCAAGAAGTATCGAAGATGGTTTGAACTCCACTTAAAGGAGAACATCATTGGAGAACCATCAGATGGCGTCAAGACTAGAATATCAATGTGCAACCTCGTCTTTGACATCAATTAGAATTGCATCAACGAAGATAAGATTTTCAGTTGTTTCTTATCATCTACAGAGCCCAAGGACGTTGAAGAAGCTCTGAAGTCCACTCAATGGGTCATCGCAATGCAAGAAGAACTCAATGAATTCAACCGGAATTCAGTTTGGGAGCTTGTGGATCGACCAGACGATGCAAAGGTGATTGGTTTGAAATGGATTTTCAAAAACAAGAAAGACGAAGAAGGAAACGTTGTGAGAAACAAAGTAAGGCTTGTAGCAAAAGGATACAGTCAAGAAGAAGGAATCGACTACGACGAAATGTTCGCTCCAGTTGCCAGATTGGAAGCAGTCAGACTCTTCTTAGCCTTCGCAACTCACAAAGGTTTCAAGGTACACCAAATGGATGTCAAGTGCGCATTTCTCAATGGAGTGCTCACAGATGAAGTCTATGTGGAACAACCTCCAGGATTTGAGGTTGCTGGACAAGAAAAGGTGTACAAGCTGAAGAAAGCGCTCTGTGGATTGAAGCAAGCTCCAAGAGCGTGGTATGATACTCTCTCGGAGTATCTTGTTGAACAAGGTTTCAAGAAAGGATCTGTGGACAGAACGTTGTTCACTCTCAGAGAAAGAGAAGATCTCTTGCTTGTTCAGATTTATGTCGATGACATAATTTTCGGATCCAAATCCGAACGCATGTGCAAAACGTTCGCTGACATCATGACCAACAAGTTTCAAATGTCCATGATGGGATAAATGAATTTCTTTCTCGGATTGCAAGTCAAGCAGACCAGCGAAGGAATACTGATCAGTCAGTCCAAGTATGCCAATGAACTGATAGCCAAGTTCGGTATTCAGCACATGAAATCAGTCAATATCCCAATGAACACAAACTGGAAAGTTGATCCAGGTTCAAAAGGAAAATCTGTCTCTTCGACGAAGTACAGAGAAATCATTGGATCATTGCTGTATTTGACTGCGAGCAGACCAGACATCTCATTTGCAGTCGGGGTATGTGCAAGATATCAGTCAGATCCAAATGAAGCTCATTTGGATGCAGCAAAGCGAATACTACGATATCTCAAAGGCACACCTAACTTAGGATTGTGGTACCCAGCAGACGACGACTTCAAGCTTACAGGATATTCAGACTCAGATTTTGCTGGATGCAAAATTAATCGCAAATCGACCTCCGGAACCTGTCAATTCCTAGGCAACAAGCTCATTTCTTGGTTTTCAAAGAAGCAGACTTCAGTCGCCACCTCCACAACTGAAGCTGAATATGTTGCTGCCGGAAGCTGCTGCTCACAAATCCTGTGGTTAGCCCAACAGTTGAAGGACTATGGGATCGACGAAAAGGAAGTCCCAATCTATTGCGACAGCTCCAGTGCTATTGCAATCTCCCAGAATCCAGTTCATCACACTAGAGTCAAGCATATTGCTATTCGACATCACTTCATCCGTGATCACGTCGAAAAGAAGAATATCTCTGTGGAATGGATTCCAACTGCTGTTCAGAGAGTAGGACCTGCTGACCAAGGCTCTTCCAGAAGAAAGGTTCAACGATCTGTGTGGAAAGATCGACCTCATCAACCCTAAAGAGTAATGTTGTGTTTGAAGATTCTCTCAAACAGTCATGCTGACTGGTGGTCAACCAACTGTTGTTCTACGATCGCTGACGTGGAAAGCAATGAAGTCAAAACGCTCATCTGAAGAAGAAGTCATCCTGATGATTCAACCAGGATCAAGTGGTATCGACTGACTACAATGATCAGTCGATCAGTAAGTATTTTTCAAGCTTACGACTTTTAAAATCAGTTATTTCAGTTAAGAGCTTTGAGTTTTAAGTTCAAAATCTTTCTCTAACTGATCAGTTTCTTTCAAAAAACTTTAACTGATTGTTGGAAAATGGAATATCCGAGAAGGACAAGTGTTTTAAAAGGGAAAATCTGTTTTGATTGAACTTGTCAAAATCTTCTCCAAAAATCTTTCCAACCTGTTGCCTCTGTGATAAAATTTCTTGAGAACCTCATTGACATGACAGAATGCAATGATGTCTCTCACCTTTTGAAGCTTCAGTCCCCAACAGTGACGGCGGACGTGAATTTTTCTTCAAATACATTTTAGGCACAGTTTTCGAAAAACTTTTCATCTTCTTACGTGGTACAATTCTTGTCTATTTATACCATGTTGTCTTCATTCTTTTTCTGCATCAACTAACAACTCTCCACAACCTTCACTGTGAGAAAAATTTTCAAACTTTCCAAAGTTGCAGAGAAATTTTGTTCCGACTAAAGGAGAAATCTATGACTGCAAAGTCATGGAGTGGGAGAATGACGCTCACATACCTGGTCTTCATCGGACCCTTCCACTGGATCTCAACGTCTCTCCGACGTCAAAGTTTGCTCTACCCTCACTTGTATCCAGCGAAGCGAGTGTCTTCCATCCTTATGCCCGGCACATCGGTCTGAAGTACCTGTCTGAAGAAGACGGTCTTCACCTGCTTCTCAGGAAAGCTTCTCACCTTTTCGTGAAGCTGCCATGTGGTGCAACAAAAATGAGTAGGAGCTCGTTGTCAATCGGCGCAACATCGACAGTGTCTATCCTCACGATAGTCGCTGATTCGATTCTCCTTTCCCACACACTTCTCCTCTCATACTTCTTTCTCTTCACCAACAACCCTCTCCTCAACCTCCTTTGGTTTGCATGATTGCTGCTCTCTTCTTCCCAGTCTCGAGAGCCATGCGAATCCACCCCTCCCCCTTTCTTCGTCTCCTTCATCCCTCTCCTCCCCTCATCTCTTTCATTTTTTTTCTTCTTCTAAACCTTCGCGTTCTCCATCTACCTCTGACCCTCAGCATCTTTCTCTGGACCATTCTGCGATTCTGTTTCCACGCAGTAGGTCTTAGCTTCATCCTTCAGTCAAATCCCACATTTTTGATGTTTCCAAAAAGGGGGAAAATTCTTAAGAGACTTATTCTCAAAAGACTGAAGACGATCAAGCAAAATGATCATCCAATGATCATGAGGAAGATTAGCCAAAAGGATAAGACCTCAAATTAACGGAAAACAAGTGAGAGTGGAACAAGCTTAGGAACATGAAGACACGAAGACAAAAGATGAAGATCAAGAAGTTCAAGGCGCAGCCAAGCAGACTGCTGGAGTCCATGGGTTTCCCATGTTGTTTTTGTTTTTCTTTTTACTCCAATGTAAGTTTTGCTCTGTACCTCGACTGATGACTTAGCAGTCTTTCTTTAATGAAAATAACTTCTTTTTGATCTCAACCTGAAGACAATGACTTTTTGTCCAGGCTCTGATTATGTTTTTCTGTCTTCTCCTTGTTCTGTTTTAGAACTGTTTCGTTTTTAACTTTAAGTACAAGTTTTTAGGTTCTATTGTTAAGGGGGAGCTGTTTTCACCCCAGTTTTAGAACTTGTGCTGTGAGTTCAGTCTTTTTGTTGTCTAGAACTGCTGTGTGGTTTTGGCATCATCAAAAAGGGGAAAATTATTGGGAACCTTGTGGAATATCCTAATCCTTGTTTTGATGATACCAAAATTCATAGTTCTTAATTGTAATAGACTAGAACTGTTTTGAACTCAAGTGTTAGAGTTCGTTTCTAGTTTAGCTTGCGGTTCTGAAGACTGAAGACTGAAGAACGAATGACTGAAGACTGAAGACTGAATATACCAACTGAAGTATCAGTTGAAGAATCAGTTAGGAACTGATTACTTAATGCGTGCCACAGACTGATACTAAAGTCAAGTATCAGTTGAACAGTCTTCCTCGGACTGATCTTCCAAAGTTCAAAGGAAGCCACATACTCATAAAGTACAGCCGCATTAAATGCAGAGATCTCAGGATCTCCTTATCTCTGCAGAGGTCATTCCTATTTGGTGGTTACTTTATCAGAGACGTCACATTTCCTGTCCATCAAGAGAGTCGTTTCCACCAGACAAGGAACCTCGAAGATTGAAGCCTCAGCCCAAATTCGAATTGCTCTCCAACGGAAGAAATCTTGAGGACGTTCTACGCCAACGGATCTATTCAAGAGTTCTCCTACAAATAGCGCTCGAGGATCACTTCAACCTTCACCGATTCAACGACATAAGCTGAAGCTCTGCCAAAATCGCTACTCAGCCTAAAACTTAACCTCCCCAAAGCTTGAATCGAAGAAGAGAATTCCAAAGCCAAAATCAGTCACTACTGATTACACACATTCTCTTAGACCTTAGGCAAACCTCTGTTTACCCAGAAGCCAAGGTCAAACTTGCTACAAAGAACTTGTTCTTTGTAGTATAGTTGGCACCCGTTCAAACCTCCCCCCCAAAAGAGTGTTTGAGTGATTCGGAGTTCAGGAAGGTACTCTGACTCTGAGAGTCTTAGCGCGGGTTGTGCTAAGCAAGAGAAATCCGACACGAGTGAAGTGTGGGTACTGAAGAAGGGTTTTCTTCAGTGGTACGGTTGTGTGCACCCGGCAAGCACACGATTTGGTTTGCAGTGCACCTGTTAAGCACTTGTGGAGTGGATTGTTGGTCTGATCAACCGACCGTGGATGTAGGAAAAGGTTTTTTCGAACCACGTAAAAGTCTATGTGTTGTTTACAGCTTTCAGTTTTACATTCATACTTGCGTTGCTTCTTTTGATAAACTGAACACTGATTAACTGCAAAGAGAAACCTAAGACTAACAACGTGCTCAACCGAGGCTATTGCGAAACTAAGTTTAATTTCCGCTGCGTATGATATCAGTCTAACTGATCTATCTTTTGATAGTTAGGAAGAGTGTTATCATCTCTATTTTAGTAAACTCGACTGAAGCCCATAAGTGCATCAGTTAAGTTCCAGCAACTTAACTGATAACTCCTTACTGAAGAACTTTCAGTATCAGTTGTCAACCCTGTTTGGTTAAAACTGTTTTCAGTAAAACAAGTGTCTTTGTTTGCGTGTAAAGTTTCGTTTTGATCTCTATATGAGATCCTTCTAATTGAGGAAGTCTAAAAATAGCCCATAGGTGTATTCCCCCCATACACCTTTTCGAGACCCTCAGGACCTAACACATTCATTCCAACATTACTCTTTACGTTACACAGTTTTACTTTATTGGTAATTTGGGGCACTAAACTGTTTCATTTATATTTCTTTAAATTAAATTTTAGCCCACAATTTTTTTTTTTAATTTTATTTAATGTATGCAATTTATATTATTATTATATTTATCAAATAAACCATAGTTATAATAAATAAAATTAACTATAATAAATAAGAAATAAAATTAATAAAAGCATATGATTAATACATAATTTTAAGTAACTATAATCTTTTTGTGTTAATACCTCTAAATAATCATTTTACTTAGAAAAAAGTTAAGATTAGCCACAAGAATAATATATACCAATTATAACTAATTTTATAGAAAATAGACAATTCTACAATTCCAATTAATTTTAACCCATTTTTTTATTAATTTTTAAATTATATATATAGGGAAGGGCTACAGTAAAAACAACTCTTAAAGTAAAAATTACAAACCAACAAAAATGTATGAATTTTATGTAGAACACGTATGAATTCACTGTATAAAGGTATGAATTGCGAAAAATAATTTTTTTGCTACCTATGAGATTCGAACTCAGGAACATGAATTCATCCAACAAAGTGATGAATCAAGGGCTGAAAATGGTTCCTATTTTATACAATAAAATGTATTTTTATTATAGTGCTCCCCTATATATATATATATATATATATATATATATATAATTGCAAAAGTCGGGCACCCTGCAAAAGTCGGGCACCCAAAGACACTCATTTGTAAAAGGTCTTGGGTTCAATCCCGCTTGCGTGCAGGTAGTTTTTTCACTTTTGTGTAGGTAGTGTTATCTCTCCTTTGCAAGAGGTAATGAGTTCAAGTTCTTACCTTTGTGTGGCTAGTGGTTCCGCTTGCGTGCGAGTTGCTGATTTAATTATATATTAGATATCTCTTGTAATTCTAAAAAAAATAAAACAATTGTCTTGAGATTATTTAAAATTGAAATGACTTGAAAAATAAAATTGCAAAACATAATTAAAATATAAAAATGCTACTCCCTTCGTCCCATAAAAAGCATGCATGGTTTATCTTTTTTCTCCATCCCATAAAAATATGCATACTCCATTTATAGTATTCCCTCCGTCCCTGAAATAATTTCCTCTTTGGGGACGACACAGGTTTTAAGGAAAAGTAGTAAAGTGTATTGATAGTGGAGAAAAATGTGTTATAATTAGTATTGAGAGTAGTGAAAATGTGAAAAAATGTTATAATTAGTATTGGGAGTGATGAAAAAGTGAAAAGTAAGAATAAATAAAGTATTATTAGTGGTGGGGTAGTTGTCCAAAAATGGAAAGAAAGAAATAAGAACTTATTTGATGGACGTCCCAAAAAGGAAAAAGAGGAACTTATTTCAGGGATGGATGGAGTAATAATTATCCCTCTATATATCATAATCAATGTGGGACACTATACTTTGCATGATTTCTTAAAACATGTGACGTCTGTAGTGGATAAAATCCGATTGACCAGAGGTCAGCGAAATCCTCGCCAGAGGAATTCTCTGCTCGGGGCGATTTCCCTGCTCGCCGCGAATTCTCTGCTCGAGGCGACTTCCCTGCTCGCCGCGATTCCTCTGGCGCCTCGCCAGAGGAATCAGCGAAGTCCTCGCCAGAGGAATCAGCAAAGTCCTCGCCAGAGGAATCAACAAAATCCTCGCCAGAGGAATCAGCAAAAAGATCCCTCTGCTCTGGCAGAGGCGCGATCCTTCTGCTCTGGCAGCAACACGATCCCTCTGCTCGGGCAGAGGCGGGATCCCTCTGCTTTGGCAGCGACACGATCCCTCTGCTCTGGCACAAGCGCGATCCCTCTGCTTTAGTAGCAGCGCCATAGTAAATATCTCAACACAAAAGTACACAAACTGGATTATAAGCTTACGAAAACCTAGTCAAACATGGGTGACTAGGTCAAACGAAAGTCGCGGAAGATCGTGTCTTGGAAAATCGGAACCGCTAGGGTTTCAAAGAACATTCCAACAAACCCTAACCCTAGTCGCCTCCTTGCCGATCCATAACCTATAAATACTACTTCATTAACACCTGGTAGGGGACGCCGTCATTAACACTCAGACTGATACTTGCGATAATTCCCATTCCAACACATCCTCTAACACTCTTCTGCCTCCACGCTCCCAGCCTTAGGTTCTCCGGTGATCAGATCAACTGGGACGACCCAATGGCCCTCGCTCATTGCTCAATCACCTTCAACTTCATCGACCAAATCGATCCGATTCATTATTTCATTTACTTTCCACTGCTTTTAATACGATTTTTATTATTATTATTTACTGACTTGAGCGTCGGAGGCCCTTCCATCGACACCCCCACCAGTGCTCTTCGGAGGCCTCTAACGTTACTTGTGATCTCAGGTTGCTAGTGCCCGTCGATCCTGACGTGACTGACGTCACTTCCATGATTGTTGGATTCATCCCCCACAATTTGGCACCCACCGTGGGGCCCTAGCAATCAAGTGGATCAACGCACCTTCCACAAATCTCTATGAGCATCAATCATGTCTGACGGTCGTGACGGATCCGAAACCCTCGACGCTCCCCACGTGACTACTCAGGCTAACCTAGCCGCCCAGATCGCCGCCCTAACTGAACAGATGAATCAGGAGCGAGAGAGGTGCAAAAAGTTGGAAAGGGAGAACGCCAACTTGTATGACCGTCTCGAAGCTATGGAGCCTATCGAAATCATCGAACCTCTCGGCTTCCGAGCCCAAGTATCTTCCATGCAGCCTCTGGGAGATACACCGATCACTCGCAAGGACGGATCCAACCACCTCGTGACGGATCCGTCATCTTTGGTAAGAAACCGTAGTGTAGTTGGTAACCAGACTGACCCCGGTCGTGTAACTTTGAATGCAGGCATTAACATGACAACATCCGCGTTGGAGCAAGTGCGGGAACTTGGGCAACCCAACCCGGACGCCAGAACGCCAGGAACACTCCGACAAGATGGAACAACCGTCACCGGAGGACAACATGCTCGAACCATCTTCACCACGCCGGGCGTAACAATGGGCAATGCCACCGTTGGAGGCGCACAACCTACCATACTAGGGCTAAATCAGACGACCGCGCCGCCAACCCAGGTTAACCAACAGCCTGACGGACACGGTCCAAGGGAGTCCACCCAAGACCAGCTGTTCACCAATGAATTCACTCAACCAGCCACAATCGGCCCATACGCAATCAGAGATGGAGAATTGGCGAGAAAGCTGGCGGAAATGGAGGCCTTGATCCAGCGAATTCCCGGTGTCCCGGCACCCATCCACAAAAGTTCAGAGAATTGCTATGCCGACTCGCCATTTATGGATGAAATTGCCTTGGTGGAAATGCCCATCAAGTTTAGCTTCCCGAGCATGCAAATGTTCGACGGCACGACGGATCCGACCGACCATATCGCTCAATACAAGCAAAGGATGTTCACTGCCGCAATTCCTCGTGAATTGAGGCAGGCCTGCATGTGTAAGGGGTTCGGTTCTAGTCTGACAGGACCGGCCCTCCAGTGGTACACTAACCTTCCAAATTATTCTATTTTAAGTTTTGCTCAACTAACAGATATATTTGTGCAGCAATATGCTAGTAGCAGGAAACTTGAAAAGATATCAGAGGATCTTTACGCCGTGGTGCAACAGCGTGGCGAGTCTCTTCGAGACTATATCAGCCGATTCAACAAAGAAAATGTGTCCATCACCAATTGCAACATCCAAACAGCGGTCACCGCCTTCCGAAAGGGATCTCCTACCCGACTCAGACCTCTACAAAGACCTTACCAAATACCCTTGTAGAACAATGGAAGACGTCCTTGCCAAGGCATGGGCACAAATCAAATGGGGGGGAAGATCAATACAGCCACCACCGATCTTCACCAAGCAGAAACACTAGAAGAGACTCCAGGGTGGATAGGAGGACAAATGATAGGCGGTCTGAGCCTTACCCATCTCCACGACAAGAGTACAGAAGGAAACAGTATGACCAACCTTACGAGACACGACCACGTGAAAGGGCCAGATCCCAGAGTACAACTTATCTATCTCGCCAGCCGAGGCGGTCTTAGCTCTCAAGAATCTAGGCAACAAAGTCAAATGGCCAGAAAAGATGAGGGCCCCAGCTGACCAGAGGGACAGATCCAAATGGTGTGAGTTCCATGCAGATCATGGGCATCGAACAGAGGATTGCATCGCCCTCAGATTACCTGACCGAAAAGGGCAAGCTTACCCTACAACAAGGAGGGGATAGACAAGAGAAACACAGAAACGACAGCCCACCAGACCCGCCACATCATGAGAGAACTGTGAATGTGATATCCGGAGGCTCCGAAGTCAGCAGAATCACCCACTCAGCCGCCAAGAGACACGCCAGACAGGCTAGATCAAGCAAAAACAGTGGCTCCGCCTTCCGGCAAAGCTGGACCAACGGATCCAACCCTAACAATCAGCTTTGCAACATCCGAATCAGACAAGCTTCTACACCCTCATCATGATGCTTTAGTTATTTCCATTTATATTGCTAACTGTTTAACGAAGCGTGTGCTAATAGACAATGGTAGCTCTGCCAATATTTTGTTTTTCAGTGCATACAGGGAGATGGGTTTGGACGAGTCCAAACTAATCAAGAAAGCGGCCGTACTCGTTGGCTTCAGTGGCGAGAGTACGACTACTGTAGGGGAGATCGATCTTCCCGTTTACGCAGAGGGAGTTAACCTTTCCACTAGGTTTCTCGTGGTAGACGCCCCATCAGCATACAACGTCATCCTAGGCCGTCCATGGATCCACAAAATGGAAGCAGTACCATCTACCTATCATCAAGTCATACGATTCCCTACCAAGTGGGGAGTTAAGGAGATCAAGGGAGAGCAGAAGGACTCCAGGGCGTGCTATCAAACCACTATGAAGGCGAAAAACCCATCCTTATAGCAATTACAGTAAGAAGCCCCGCCCCATTCAAAGCACATGGGAGAACAGGAACATCCACATCATACCTTGCGGTGCACTTAAGACATAAGTCAAGCACACGGAGCTGCAGAGAAGTCGAAATCTGCAGAGCAGAGAAGTCAGAGTCTGCAGAGCAGAGAAATCAAACGAAGAGACCACTGCAGCCTGATCGAAGAGGAGATGGTGGAGATAGATGAAATTCAAATTAATGCGAGCTTTCCGGACCACAAAGTTCGGATTGGAGCACAACTCGAACCAGAGCTCAGAGAGAAACTTATCAATTTCCTATCTGATTACTACGATTGTTTCGCTTGGTCCCATGAGGACATGACATGGATTGACCCTAATATTATTGTTCACAGGTTACAGGTCACCCCGGGCTACCCACCGAGGAAACAGAAACGTAGAAAGTTTGCACCGGAGAGAAACCAAGTAGTAAATGATGAAGTCGCGAAGCTCCTCAAGAATGGACTCATTCGAGAGGTCCACTATCCCGAATGGCTCGCAAACGTGGTGGTGGTCAAGAAAAAGAATGACAAATGGCGAGTCTGCATCGACTTCACGGACCTCAATAAGGCATGCCCGAAAGATTCGTTCCCACTTTCACACATCGACATGCTAGTGGACGCAACAGCAGGCCATGAATTGATGAGTTTCATGGACGCATACTCGGGATACCATCAAATCCGGATGCACCCTGATGACGAGGAGAAAACAGCCTTCATGACCAGCGTAGCGTTATTTTGCTACAAGTATATGCCATTCGGATTGAAGAACGTAGGAGCCACATATCAACGCCTGGTCAATCGAATGTTTGCAAGTTTGCTGGGCCAAACAATAGGAAGTCTACATCGACGACATGTTGGTCAAATCTATCCGCGCGAGGGACCACATTGATCATTTGAGGGAGACATTTGAGATTCTTAGAAAATACAATATGAAGCTAAATCCTACTAAATGTTCTTTTGGTGTCAGTGCAGGGAAATTCTTAGGTTATATGGTCACCCAAAGGGGCATAGAGGCCAACCCGGCCCAAATCGACTCCATCATGAAGATCCAATCCCCAACATGCGTCAAGGACGTACAAAAATTAATAGGGAGGATAGCCGCGTTGGGCCGATTCATCTCAAAATCCTCAGAGCGGTATCATCCATTCTTCAACACTCTTAGGAAATCAAAAACCTTTGAGTGGACAGAGGAGTGTGAGGAGTAGGGCTGTCAAACCTAGCGGGCCGGGCTGGCCCAGCCCAACCCGACGGGCCTAGGCAATTTTTTGGGCCGGGTCGGGCCGGCCCAAAATTTCAGCGGGCCACTAATATTGAAGCCCAGTCCAGCCCAGCACTGGCCGCCGGGCGGGCCGGGCCAAACGGGCCAAATTCTTATAAGTAAAATTTTAACTTATTATATTTTCAATAATCGCGTATTCACCATCTTGAATATTGATAAATGATAAACAAGTTTAAAATGCATTCATATTTAAAACAAAATGCTTTTGAAAAGTAAAAGGTGAATCATCATTCATCACCTATTCACGTTTAAATCAATAAGTTTTGCTTTTCTTGTTCATCTTTATTCTTTAGGTTGATAACTAAATTAGAAATTATTTTAATATTAAGTACTATAATATTAAATGACTAAGTGATGATTTAAATCCTAATTTTGATTGCAGACGACTTGGACAAACTTTTTTTGGACTTGGACTCTTGGAGGAATAATGATTAATGAATTTAAAACAACCTATAACTAACGGGCCAATTTAGGCCCAAAAGCCCAGCGGGCTTTTTGGCCCACAGGGCCGCGTGGCCCGGCGGGCCGCGTGGGTCGGGCTTGGGAGGCCCGATTTTTTTTGGGCCTTGGAAATCCTAGCCCAGCCCGCCCAAAACTACGGGCCGGGCGGGCGGGCCCAGCGGGCCGGGCCAATTTCGGCCCATTTTGACAGCTCTAGTGAGGAGGCATTACAACAACTCAAGCAATACCTGACCAACCCGCCCCTTCTGGCCAAACCAAAAGACCATGAAGTCCTATTGGTTTATTTGGCCGTGTCCGAGACAGCTGTCAGTGCCGTGTTGGTCAGGAAAGACGAAGGGAGGCAAGCACCGATATACTATGTGAGCAAGTCCCTCCTAGATGCGGAGACCCGATACAGCCAACTGGAGAAACTAGCTCTCGCATTGGTCCACGCAGCAAGAAAACTTCGACCCTACTTCCAATGCCACCCTGATCTCAGTGGTGACCACATACCCCCTCAAAGCCATACTCCACAAGCCGAAACTATCCGGTCGATTGACAAAGTGGGCAGTAGAGTTGAGTGAATACGACATCACATACAAACCACGGACCGCACTTAAATCTCAGGTATTAGCCGATTTTATTGTTGACTTTGCACCTAACCTTACTATACAGGCCGACAAAGAGTTATGCTGTCTGGCGGAAGAACCAAACCAAAGTGGAACTTGGAAACTATATGTCGATGGATCCAGCAACGTACGAGGGAGCGGACTTGGAATCGTCCTCTCATCACCACGAGGAGACAACATCGAGCGGTCAATCCGATGTGATTTCAAAACAACCAACAATGAGGCTGAATACGAAGCCATGATAGCTGGACTCGGATTAGCTAAAGAAATTGGGGTAAAACGCATTAATGTATTTAGTGATTCTCAACTCGTAGTTAACCAGATGCAGGGTACATTTCAAGCTAAAGATGCGAAAATGACGGCTTACCTGGGCAAGACGAAAGAACTCCAATTGTGCTTTAAAGAATTTACCATCAAGCAAGTGCCGAGAGTGGAAAATGGCCACGCTGACGCCTTGGCCAACCTAGGGTCAGCAATACAGACTGCACAACCTAAGACCATAACTATCACTTGCCTTCAATATCCAGCAATACAAGGAGATGAGGCCGAGGAACACGTGACTGCAGTATCAGTCGGACAAACATGGATGACCCCAATAATGGAATATCTCGAAAGAGATATGCTCCCAGAGGATCGGAATGACGCTCGTCGAATTAAAGCTCAGGCCGCACGGTTCTGCATCATCCGAGGTAAACTATATAAACGTTCATTTACCGGTCCATATTTGAAATGCATTAACCCTGTAGAAGCAAGATACGTCTTGTCCGAATTACACGAAGGAGAATGTGGCAACCACTCGGTAGGCAGAAGCCTCGCTCACCGCGCCTTAACCAACGGTTACTACTGGCCAACAATGAAGACAGACGCAACTGATTACGCCAAAAAATGCGATAAGTGCCAACAATTCACCCAAATATCACATCTGCCCCCGGAACCCCTGACTGCTATCACTTCGCCATGGCCATTCATGAAATGGAGGATGGACATTGTAGGCAAATTGCCCATGGCGCCTGGACAGAAGGTAAATATGTTGGCAGTGACCGATTATTTTAGCAAATGGATAGAGGCAGAGTCTTTCCACCAAGTTCGCGACAAAGAAGTCAAGGGGTTCATATGGAAGAACGTGATCTGCCGGTATGGGGTACCCAAGGAGATCGTCACTGACAATGGGTCCCAATTTATAAGCGCAGACTTTCAAGATTTTTGCAGGTTTTGGAACATCAAACTAAGCTTCTCAACGCCAAGGTACCCCCAAGCCAACGGGTAAGCGGAATCTTCCAACAAAACAATCATGAACACCTTGAAGAAACGACTAGAGAAGGCCAAAGGCAAATGGGCAGATGAGTTACCAGGCGTGCTATGGTCCTACCGAACAACTACAAGAGCATCAACAGGGGAAACACCATTCTCCCTCGCCTATGGAATGGAGGCAGTAATCCCAACAGAAAGCGAAGTACCAACTGCCAGACATGAGCTCACGATAGACGACGGGAATCAAGAGGCCATGTGCCACGAGTTAGATCTCCTCGACGAGAAACGGAACAAAGCGAATATCAGACTAGCTTCCTACCAACAAAGCATCGCCAGACACTACAACAAACATATCCGCACTCGCACATTTAAGCCGGGCGATTAGGTGCTGCGAAAAGTGTTCCAGAACACCAAGGAAACAAGTACGGGTAAATTAGCCCCGAATTGGGAAGGACCATATCTGATCACCAAAGTGGTTGGACGTGGAGCATACAAGCTGCAATCGACAGACGGACGTGAAATCAACAACAGTTGGAACGCCCTACATCTCAAGCAGTACCACGCTTGACCCTAAACTCTACAAAATTTCACTTTATTTCAATAAGGTCTTCCGAGACCCATGTCATCTACTACAATTACTGACCTTTGCATGCAGGTCGAGAACTACATCCGGGCTTGATCCCTTAAATGGGTATGTAGGCAGCTCTAAGGAGCGCAACCCCCCCTCCACACCTCGCCAGAGAAATGACTCTCGCCAGAGAAATGGCCATCGCCAGAGAAATAGCCTTCGCCAGAGAAACGGTTCTCGCCAGAGAAATCACACTCGCCAGATTAATGGCTCTCCAAACCCGGGGGGAAAAACTTTAAATGTAAAAGGCGCAAGCCCGTATCACCCCGCATATACTGCATTTAGCCTTAAGTTCAAACAACTAAGTCTAAATGGGGGGGAGAAAATTTTCATGTCAAAGGCTCACGCCCATCTCGCCCCAAACACCATGAATTTAGCCTTAAGTTTATCAACTAAGTCTAAATGGGGGGATAAAATTTTTATGTCAAAGGCTCACGCCCATCTCACTCCGAACTTCTTGAATTTAGACTTAAGTTTAAACAACTAAGTCTAAATGGGGGGAAGAAAACTTCATTTAAAAGACGCAAGCCCGTCCCACCCCGAACATCCTGAATTTAGACTTAAGTTTCAACAACTAAGTCTAAATGGGGGGAAAAACTTACTTATACAAGGCACAAGCCCGTTTCACGAACCTGAGGTAAAGACCCATCGTGTCCATCAGCGCAAAGTGCGCTTTCCCCAAACTGGAAAATTTTCGCTTCGCCAGATAAATGGCTCTTGCCAGATAAATGGCCTTCGCCAGAGAAATGACTCTTGCCAGAGAAATGGCTCTTGCCAGAGAAATGGCCTTCGCCAGAGAAATGGCTCTTGCCAGAGAAATCACAATCGCCAGAAGAATGGCTCGTGTCAAAGAAATGGCATTCGCCAGAGAAATGGCCTTCGCCAGAGAAATGGCTCTTTCCAGAGAAATGGCCTTCGCCAGAGAAATGGCTCTTGCCAGAGAAATTGCCTTCGCCAGATAAATGGCTCTTGCCAGAGAAATCACAATCGCCAGAAGAATGGCTCGTGTCAGAGAAATGGCCTTCGCCAGAGAAATGGCTCTTGCCAGAGAAATGGCCTTCGCCAGAGAAATGGCTCTTGCCAGAGAAATCGCACCTTCGCCGGAAAAATCACCAAAAGAACGGGGAAATCTCCCGCCTAGGGGGCGAACTTACTCTTATGCCTTCGATCACGCGAGGCGCATGTTTTAGCAACGATTTTACTATTGTACCCCCAGCATGGGTTTATAAAAAGCCATGTACGCGTAATTTGAAACCTACGCTATCTTTGCTTACAATACTACAACAATTTACTCTCGTGCTCTCAACAATCCAATGACTCTATCACCTCTCCGATCAAACACTAGTTACAATTCGCGGTCCAACAACAATTCACCGATTGATTCTAAATCTATTCATTTATGATTCATCGCCACCGTAACATCCAACGCCATTGGATACATTTTGGGCCTTTGAATGTGCCGCGGTTCTAGGACGCCCAATGTTATGTCACCCCGACCATTTAATACCATGTTTTTTCGGCTCACCTATTTCACGTGAACTGCCGGGAATCAAAGAAAAGGGTAATGCCCTGCTCACTATGCGCACCCTATACAAGTTAAATTGCACTCCATAGTTGAAAAAATTCCAACTATGGAGTGGGGGACAAACTGTAGTGGATAAAATCCGACTAACTAGAGGTCAGCGAAATCCTCGCCAGAGGAATTCTCTGCTCGGGGCGATTTCTCTGCTCGCCGCGAATTCTCTGCTCGGGGTGACTTCCCTGCTCGCCGCGATTCCTCTGGCGCCTCGCCAGAGGAATCAGCGAAGTCTTCGCCAGAGGAATCAGCGAAGTCTTCGCCAGAGGAATAAACAAAGTCCTCGCCAGAGGAATCAACAAAATCCTCGCCAGAGGAATCAGCAAAATGATCCTTCTGCTCTGGCAGAGGTGCGATCACTCTGCTCTGGCAGCAACATGATCCCTCTGCTCTGGCAGAGGCGCGATCCTTCTGCTCTGGCAGCGACACGATCCCTCTGCTCGGGCAGAGGCGGGATCCCTCTGCTTTGGCAGCGACACGATCCCTCTGCTCTGGCACAAGCGCGATCCCTCTGCTTTAGTAGCAGCGCCATAGTAAATATCTCAACACGAAAGTACACAAACTGGATTATAAGCTTACGAAAACCTAGTCAAACATGGGTGACTAGGTCAAACGAAAGTCGCGGAAGATCGTGTCCTGGAAAATCGGAACCGCTAGGGTTTCAAAGAACATTCCAACAAACCCTAACCCTAGTCGCCTCCTTGCCGGTCCATAACCTATAAATACTACTTCATTAACACTTGGGAGGGGACGCCGTCATTAACACTCAGACTGATACTTGCAATAATTCCCATTCCAACACATCCTCTAACACTCTTCTGCCTCCACGCTCCCAGCCTTAGGTTCTCCGGTGATCAGATCAACCGGGACGACCCAACGGCCCTCGCTCATTGCTCAATCACCTTCAACTTCATCAACCAAATCGATCCGATTCATCATTTCATTTACTTTCCACTGCTTTTAATACGATTTTTATTATTATTATTTACTGACTTGAGCGTCGGAGGCCCTTCCATCGACACCCCCACCGGTGCTCTTCGGAGGGCTCTAACGTTACTTGTGATCTCAGGTTGCTAGTGCCCGTCGATCCTGACGTGACTGACGTCACTTCCGTGATTGTTGGATTCATCCCCCACAATTTGGCGCCCACCGTGGGGCCCTAGCAATCAAGCGGATCAACGCACCTTCCACAAATCTCTACGAGCATCAATTATGTCTGACGGTCGTGACGGATCCGAAACCCCCGACGCTCCCCACGTGACTACTCAGGCTGACCTAGCCGCCCAGATCGCCGCCCTAACTGAACAGATGAATCAGGAGCGAGAGAGGTGCAAAAAGTTGGAAAGGGAGAACGCCAACTTGTATGACCGTCTCGAAGCTATGGAGCCTATCGAAATCATCGAACCTCTCGGCTTCCGAGCCCAAGTGTCTTCCATGCAGCCTTTGGGAGATACACCGATCACTCGCAAGGACGGATCCAACCACCTCGTGACGGATCCGTCATCTTCGGTAAGAAACCGTAGTGTAGTTGGTAACCAGACTGACCCCGGTCGTGTAACTTTGAATGCAGGCATTAACATGACAACATCCGCGTTGGAGCAAGTGCGGGAACTTGGGCAACCCAACCCGAACGCCAGAACGCCAGGAACACTCCGACAAGATAGAACAACCGTCACCGGAGGACAACATGCTCGAACCATCTTCACCACGCCGGGCGTAACAATGGGCAATGCCGCCGTTGGAGGCGCACAACCTACCATACTAGGGCTAAATCAGACGACCGTGCCGCCAACCCAGGTTAACCAACAGCCTGACGGACACGGTCCAAGGGAGTCCACCCAAGACCAGCTGTTCACCAATGAATTCACTCAACCAGCCACAACCGGCCCATACGCAATCAGAGATGGAGAATTGGCGAGAAAGCTGGCGGAAATGGAGGCCTTGATCCAGCGAATTCCCGGTGTCCCGGCACCCATCCACAAAAGTTCAGAGAATTGCTATGCCGACTCGCCATTTGTGGATGAAATTGCCTTGGTGGAAATGCCCATCAAGTTTAGCTTCCCGAGCATGCAAATGTTCGACGGCACGACGGATCCGACCGACCATATCGCTCAATACAAGCAAAGGATGTTCACTGCCGCAATTCCTCGTGAATTGAGGCAGGCCTGCATGTGTAAGGGGTTCGGTTCTAGTCTGACAGGACCGGCCCTCCAGTGGTACACTAACCTTCCAAATTATTCTATTTTAAGTTTTGCTCAACTAACAGATATATTTGTGCAGCAATATGCTAGTAGCAGGAAACTTGAAAAGATATCAGAGGATCTTTACACCGTGGTGCAACAGCGTGGCGAGTCTCTTCGAGACTATATCAGCCGATTCAACAAAGAAAAGGTGTCCATCATTTTGTAATTTCCTTCAACAAAGAAAAGATGATGAAGATGATCAACATATTCAACACTAATATTATTATTTATAGAATATTTACATACATCATTTTGTAATTTCCTTCATACAATGAACTATACATAATTTGATGTCTCTACATAGTAATGTTATTTGTTATATTAACAATTTTATACATAAAATAGATAGAAATTTATAATGTAATAAATCAAAAAAATGTAAAAAAGAAAAAATAAAAATAAAAAGATAAAATAAGAAAAAAAATGTTTGATTTTTAGAAAAGAAAGATATAAATAAAAAATAAAAAGTTATTTAATTGATTAAAATAGTTATTTATTTATTTCAAATTCATATACTGAATTAAATGGCTTTCCATGATCTTTGATTTAAGATGCTTATATTATCCAAGATGAAACCACATAAAAACAATAAAATTGTGTTTTGTGTCAAGAATAATAAAATAAAAATAAAAATATGCACACTCCTCGTCGTTTTTTAAAACATGCCCGCCCATATTACATAATAATTGGCAACATTATTTTTTAATTAATATATTAATAGATATTTTTCTACATGATCCATATTTTTTGTAAGAAAATATTCACTTTTCTATTTTTATGTAGAGTAAAATTTAATAACCAATTACTTAGGTAAAAGTACTGAAAAGATACGTGCACACATTTTTTTTGTTATAATTTTAAGAAAGATTTATAAATTAATTAATTGGATGAGAGTTTGATAAAGTATGTGTGTATGGATTGTAATTTATAATTTTAAAAATAACGTAATTTTCAATTAGTTGGATAAGATTATTGAGTTAGTTTTTCTTAAAATAAAGGAAAAAGAGGAAGGAATTAAAAATGTTTAACTACATTCACAACAATAGTAAACTCTTAACTAAAAATTTAAGATAGTTTTCACTAGCATGAATTATGTATTTTTTTTCTTCCAAATTTCAATTATGCCGTTTATAATTGAATTTACTTACACACACTTATGTTATATATATATATATATATATATATTGATATATCATACTGGCAACTATTATTTCTTTTATGGACTTTGAAACAATTTAATTTTATTATAAATGTTGATTATGCGATTATTAATTTCAACTATATTTATTTTATTATATGAGACTAAACAAACTCAAAGGCAAAAGATGAGATTAATCACAAATATAAACTGACACTAAGGTGAAAATATTTTAATTTATAAATATTTCAATCTATAATATTTTAGACTTCAGTTTCAATTTTCAGCCATTTGAATAAACGGCATTTTAGACTTCAGTTTCAATTTTCAGCCATTTCAACCTAAGGCTGTGCCTGATTTTTTGGATGTCAAATGTGGGGATCGGGTTTTTGTTCTCGAATTCGGATATGAAGACCTCCCATATTATTGTCACTTTTGCTGTGTTGTTGGTCATGCTACTACCTCTTGCAGGAGATCTAAAGAGGGGAGGAATGATACTGAGGGTCAGTCAGCTGGCAAAGGTACCGACCCAGCCCCTGTTCAGCAACATCGCTCCAACTGGAAACAAGTGGATCGTAAACAGGCCTGCTCTGAGGCTTCTCTTGAGATGGTTGTTTATGAGAAGGGTGGAATCCTGACCCCCTCGAATCGTGACTCTGCTCTTGGGGATGACGAGATGGACACCTTCCCGGATTCAACAAGGAAGGAAGTCGTTGGTTCCCTAAATCTTGGATCGGATGCTGCGCAGGTGGAGGTGGACCTTCACAACCCCTTTGCTGCTCTGGAGTCGTTGGATGCTGAGGTTCAGTTGGATAATGATGATGTCTCTGAACACTCGGTTGATGATAACAGGGCGGACAAGTCTGTTGGTATGGAGATTGTTCCGATGATGAATGACACTACCCGACATCGGGTGGAAAATACTATAGTGTCAGATACACAGGTTGATATTGTCACTCTGCATTGTAGCAATACAGACATGGCTTTGACTGTGACGCCAGGAAAGGAGTCAATCCCTGAGGCCCAACTTGGGTCGTCTTCCTCTGCGGAGACTATGCTTCAGGTCCCGCAATCGGATCTAGCTTTGGTGGTGATGCCAGGAAAGGCGATGATGGAGGATTCTCCCATTCCTCGCGGCCGTGGGCGTCCAAAGGGTTCTACCAAGAAGGGGAGGGTTTCCGATTCCTCTATAAAGCACCGGCTCCGGCGTATAATCAAGAATGGTATGGATATGAGTAAGAGTCGTGCGGATGGTGCCGTTTTGCAGGGCGCAGGAGCACATATTGTGCCAGTGGAGTTCTTGAATAAAGTCCAACATGCTCAGGATGGAGGTGCGCTTCTACAAAATTTTGTGATTCAATCTTCTTCCGACGCTGCTCGAGCTATGTCGGCGGTGGTTTCTAAAAGATGGGGAGATATGTTGGATGACGACGACTCTTTGGATGAGGATGAATCTCTAAATATTTTCTCATAGTTTGGGTGTTTGTTTTCGTTTACCCGTGGTTTCTCGCGGGTGTTTGAGACTGCTTTTGTTTTGAATCTTGTCTTTCTTTTTTTATTTCTAATAAAATTTCTATTTCAGCAGAATAAACGACATTTTATATCTAGACATAGTAGTCCAATACTATACGTGTGACGATACCAAAAATACATAAATGCTGGAGAAAATAAATAAAGCTAAACTATATCTAAAATGAGAAGACTTGTTTCATAAATATTGAAATAAATTATTCGAAACAATTGCAAAAATATTGGGTCCATATCCATATTCACAATAGAAAATTCAGAGAAAGGATCAAAGGATGAGGCAAAAATAAAAAATAGTAAAAATTGGGGGTTTTAGGGGTTTAACACAGAGCGGCGCAGCGATCTTCTCTTTTCCTCTTCTCCCTCGTCTGCAACTCTGCATCCTTCTCCCTGCCAGCCTTCTCCCCACCGCCATTCGTGGTAACAACACTAATACCAACGATAGTAGCGACTGGTTGACGAAGCTGTTGGAGCCCGCCTCTAAGGTTATATCATATGGCGCGAACCTCCCTCCTCGACGACGATAAATTCGCCGCCGCCTCCCTCTGCACAACCCGTATCCAGCCGCCGCCGTCCGGGTTTCAAACGACGAGTACTCTCCTGATCTCGGCCGTCTGCATAAGATCTAATTCTAATTTTTTGTTTCGTTTATTAGTATCATATTTGTAGATCATTTGAAAAGAAAAGTTTTTTTTTTTTTTTTTGTGTTTATGGTATTATTTTGTGTTTACAATGTAACTAAATATGTGTACTCATAGCTGGTGTCTCTTTGGTGCTCTTCTGTAGTAACCTTGGTGATGTGTTTTATTTTGGTTTCTGGCGTTTTGGAGCTAATTTGAGTTAATTTGCAGATAAACGGTACCACCTCACTCCTCTCTCTTCACCTTTCTTACACACTCACAGTCTTGCCACCTCCGCCATTGTTTATCAGGTATCATCATCAACACGCTTCTTCTTCCTGCCTCTCTTCCATTCTATTCATTATTCTCTGTCAAATAAAAGAGAAAAAGAAATTCAGAAACCGTTTCAAATTACCAAACACTGATTATTGAAACACAGTTTCCCTATTTGAAATAGTTTCTTTAACTTGGCTATTTTACACTATTTTCACAATTATGATGAGTTGAGCATCCACATAAATATATATATATATATATATATATATATATAAATATATATATATATATATATATATATATATATATATAATGAATATATATATAATGAATTTCTTTGTGTTCAATAATGTTCTTGAGATGCTTGGATTTCTTAGTCCATCAAAATTTCTAGATTACAAATATACAATATATTCTTCGATTTAATACATATCGAATTGTATATATGTCTTTGCATGTGATTATAATGTATTGCTTTATTTTTTTGTGTAAACATTAACATGAGTAAACCCTTTAAGCCAACTTGCTGTAAATCTTGAATATACACTAAAACTATTTTTTTTTTGTCTTTTGTCTTTTGCAGATCTGATGTGTCATACTTCCGTGCTCCATTGAAAGATTGAGTCTTGATCTCCATAGAAAATTCATAAATATTAGCTACCTTTTAATTAAAGAGAGAAAGAAATGTACCACATAAAAAAAATAAAAAACATAGAAAAGACATAGAATAACTACGATTAAAGAGAGTCTCCAGGAAAGTACCACATAAAAAACATAAAAAGAATTTGAACAACCAAGAATTTTAAAGCAAAAAAGAAATGATTTTACTGCAATAAATTTTTAAGATTACCCATTGGACAACATTGCAACCAAATATTCAGTGGATAAAAAGATGTGTACAGTGGCTGGAAAAAAAAATTCAGTAAAAAACTGTGTATTTATATAAGTATAGATTATTCTTGTTTTATTAGAGTAGCCACTAAACGAAGCTTATAGTGAAAGCCAAACTTTCTCCTTTTTTTTTTCAGTTCATCGTCCCCTTTCCACCTCTTTTTAATCTCATTTTATTTTGTTTCAAGCTTCAAAGAGACTAGCAACCATTTTGAAATCTGTTGGAGAACTGCTCTAGGTAAGAATCATTTAGTCAAGCTTCGTCTGTGATCAAAATCGAAGAAGTTTTCCTTATTTCTTCCTTATTCTGTTTTTGAAAATAGGGGTATTGGGAGGGGAATTAGTTTGATGTTGAATTATGTTAATTCTTATGTGTTTAAGCTAGTAATTATTTAGAATCGAGTAATATGATAGTAATTGGGGGATATCAAGTATGCTACTATATGTTGACGTGATAAAGATGAGTTAAATTTTAAGTTGAAGCATTTTAGTATGTATTAAGATGATGTATTTGGGTTTATACACTTTTTATTTGGCCAAATATCAGATATATGTTGAATTGAAACAAAGAATGCATTGTTGTCAGTTTTTGGCTTGACATAACAATATCTTGTGGGAAGCTTTTGATGATGTTTCCGTAGTCCAAATGATAGATCTCTGCAAAATTTCAACTTAATCCGACACTCTTAGATATGTCAAACTATTTTATGAGATGTACTGCATGAATCAGCAAAGTCAGTGGCAGATTCAACCTTTTATGATATGATTTCTTATACACTTGATGTATTGTGTTTTTGTAACTTGCTAATAAAGATAGACTTTAATAGCTTTCTAAAAGGTGAAGTTTATATTTTTCTTTGAAGTGGTTGATTTTATATGATTTTTCAAAGTTGAGATTCATATATGAATACATGTTTGAGATTTCTTACTTGGGATAGTTATGAAAAGAACTCTTAGAACTATGCTAAGTGATTGGTGTTTTAGTTATTAATTGTAAGCTAATCTATATAGAATGGATTAATTTACTCTTAAGCTTTCTCAATTGAGATACCCTTAGAGATAGAATGTTAGTATATGCTTTTAGTTAGTTAAATTCATAAGAGCGGTTTATTTAGACTAGAGGATGCAACCTTAAAGTTTCAAGCGATAGAAGTTTCATCCAAGAGTTCTTTTCTATTTGCTTCTTATTATTTATCCAATCTTACTTGGTAACCTCATTATAATGAAGTAATTACCACTAATATGTGTTTTGCTGATTGGTTTGATCTTACATACTTTTAAACAAAACAATAATTATTTATTTTTCTTTTCATTGAAGTCGTGATAAATCTTTTGAAACTCGGAAGTTGAGATCTTCTCAAGCTGCTCTGTTTTTGTTTCATATAATTTTAAGAGCTTGTTGAGGACACAAATTTTTTTTTTTTTGAGTTCAAATCATCATTGCCCTTTTTGCTTTATGTAGGCGATGATAGTACGTCGCCTAGGCGTGACATTGTTGGAAAAGATAAGGACCATGTGGAACTGAGTGAAGGTGCAATGTCCGACACAGATGATTATGATGTAATGTCCGACACAGATGAAGAAGCCACATCAATAGCGAACGATCAAGCCCTTTCAGATGCATCTTCAGTTATAAGGTATTATGCTTTTCAATGATACTTTCAATATATGCCGATCCAGTCACAGCATTTAAAATGTTCCCTAAGGGTGTGGTTATTCATTATTTCGAGGAAGTGCGAACTCGCAGCATGATGTAGCATATGGAAATCTGACTGTATTCTAGTTTCAAAAGAGCTCTTTCTGAAATGATTGAAATAGTGATAGAAGTTTTTTGATGCTGAATGTCACTAGACTTTTTTTTTCACAATGTTACTTTAGTTTGTTTAGCTTCTTTTTTTCCTAGCAAAATCATGTGTTGTATTTGTTCTACTAAAGAGTTTTGAGTACTCTTTAGTTCACATCACTATTTGTGATTATGATCATTTTCTTAATTTTGTCATCGACAAGGGCATATTTTCTGTGAACTCAATGCTCTACGTCTTTAATTTTGCAGAAGAAATCTTTCTTCTATGTATCTTTTTCTGTGTCCGAATAACATTTGTGTTGTCCGAAATAGAACATTGGCTGCCTTTTGAGCTACTAATGTTTTAGCCAACTAAAGATTGATATAAAATTATCAGTGCGTAAAGATGCCCGAGTGATAACTAGGTGACTGGGAAGGTAAAGAACTTTATTTTGTTAGACTTGGAGGCTTGTGAAAACTATGCAGTCTCTCTTTAGATTTACATTTACTAATACATTGTATTTTATGCTAAAGAAATTTGTCCACTAGTACACGAGAGACCTGATTGTCTATGTTTCCGTTTAATTCTTCTTCTAAATGTATTAGTTTCTGTGGTATTGGGAAATGTAAAATGATTCCTTACATTGAAGTCTTGCTTCCTGTTGCATCCCTAGAAAAATTTACATTTAAGTTTTCTCTGCATGCAGCAACTTTGACAATCATTTGAGTTACAAACTGGTATCTGCCGAGGTGGACTCTTTATTAAAAAGGAAATGGAAGTACACATGGAAGATGCCAGCTATTAACATGTCAAATTGTCATTGGAAAGGAACAGGAGAATGCTCTATTAAGGTTTTTCTTGTTTTATTTATTTATTTATTTATTTATTTATGCTTTTACTTCTTCATGTGATATCAGATACTCGTTTCTCAAATTTGAAGGTTTCTTATTTCTCAGTGAGCAATTATTTACTTAAAATTAATTTGTCAATAGTTGTTTCCTTTACTAATTCATGCATCAGGTGTTTTTGCTGTTCAATCCATAGACTTCATTTTGTATGCTTCAATTATAAGTGTCAAACTCTTTTTGTTGGAGTCAAGAATGCGGATTGAATTAGCTAATAAATTTTCTTGTGCCTTAGAACACAACATAGTTTTGGGTCAATAGCTTATAGTGATTTAGCATAGTTTTGGTTCAATAGCTTAGAGCGGTTTTTTTTTATGAAGTAAATGATTCCACTGGAACTTCCATCTGAATGTTGTTTCATGGATTCTGGAAATTTATGAATTTGCCTAACTGAGATGTTCTCTTCGCTATTCTCTTTTAAGAACATTATAATAATGTTTGTTTTTCAAATTTAGAGATCATATGGGGCAGTAATTCAGTTTGATTCTTACTCTGGCTTTTTATTGGTTTTCTTTAGATGCATATTGCATGTAACACAATATTTTATGTAGGATCTGGAAACAAATTCTCTCTCTGGTCTCAAGCCGAGGTTATACAAGCATTGGTTGGAAAGCTGCAAGGCATCAAGCAGCAGTGAATGTCATCAATCTAAACTAAGATCATTTTTTTCAATCTGTAAGTAAAATAAACAATAGCTTCCCTATAGCAAATATATTTTGAGATAATTTTATTTTGATGAACTGGTTATTTTTTGATTGATATATGTTGTTTTATCCTTTTTTATAATTATTTTGATTTTTTTCGTCTTTGTTGTGAGGCTTACGCCTCGCCGAGGTAAAACGCCTCAGTTCCGCCTTAAGCTTTTTAAAACATTGAAATCCATATGCACAAACCTATTCTGTATTGTAGTTCTATCAGAGGGAAAATTGGATGAGCATATCCATGTCAAATACATATGCAATTGAGTTTTTGGAGTATTTGAGGCATGGCTCTGAGTGATAGTATGTTCATCCACATATGGGATTAAAAAACTTTTGCAAAATTTTCATATCGGTTGTTTCTCTTGAGTTGAGGGAAAATGTGTTTCTTGAGTTGTGCAAATTTTTCATATCAGATTGTCATAGAGTACTACTTTAAAGCTTGGTTTCATTTGGATGTTCTGAAAATGTATTCCTTTTCATTATCTCATGTCTTTCAATTTTCACTTTTGCTTTATTGGTGAGTATGTTTGTGGGAGGCTAATGTCATTGTGGTTGGCTGGACAATTTCTTTTATCTTCCATACAGATTCCATTTAAAATTACATATTTTCTTTCTTCTCTGTATTAAGACTTTATATGCTAAATGTGAATGAGTTCCTAATGCCACTTGTGATTCAACGGTTTACTTTAATAGGTAGCAGCTATTATGATATAATGCACTATAACAAGGAGCCTTTTTACCTCAAAGGATTGGAAGAAGATTCAAACATCATGGATGCGTATCTCATGCATTCGGTATATACTTGACCTGTTCTATTTATTATAATATTTACATGTTTTCAACTACAAATGTTGCATACCTATGTACTTACGTGGAACACGGGTCATCTTCTTGATACTACTCTTAGTTATTGCCTTTATCATTAACTTAAGTGATCATATTGTGCAGTTGAATCACGTTTTTAAAAGCAAGGATCTTATGGTAAAAAATGAAAGGAAGCTGAGTAAGAATCAAGTAAGTGTCGAGTGCCAAAGTGTTGATGATGACGCTTACAGGGATCGTGGCTTTACTCGTCCTAAGGTATGCTATTATGCTTTTATTCCCTTGCAATTATGAAATAAAGTTATCTTGTTCAATGATTGTGGCTCTTATTGCAAAATGTGTTCTTTGATCCTGACTTGAATAGCTGGGAACTTTGATGCTTGATTGTCTAAATTATTTTGTGATTTCATTTGTAGATTACTCAAACAGCTTAAAACTCATAGTGGAGTTCAACTATAAATTTTATGTAGATAACTTTATATTTGGGGTGTAAGCTAGTTTTTTTATTTTTTACATTTCCAATTTTTTGAAAAATTGTTACTTTGATGAGAATTTCACCAATAGTTATAAATAATAGAGTGAGCTAACTTTTACTTGATGTCTTCTTACCTCCCCTCTCTCCAGAAAAAAAGAGAAAGATCTTTTGCAGAATTATTACTTGAAACTTTGGAATGAAGAATTATTAAGTGTAGTCCTGGACACATATTGCACTTAAATAGTAACAAGATAAAGAAAGCAAAGAACCACTGGATGCACTACTTGTGTGGTTCAACTGTTTCTTGCTTATTCCTGCTTTCAAAAAAATATTGTCAATATGTCTGTCAGTACACATTCCTGCCCAACCCAAGCAGCCTCCTATTCAGGCTTTGCTTTACTGAGTTATCCAGTACTTTTCTATGGGTCACTTGCACTTGCTACTACATGTTTGTGGCGTTGGATGCATCTTCTGATTTTCTTATTTTTGTTCTGTTCAGGTTCTGATGCTTTTGCCTCTAGCGGGCATCATGCGCAGGGTTGTCAAGAGGTTGATACAGTTGACTCCAACCAAACATAAGGTACAGTGTTTATTGCTTTATGGACTATGGTATGAGTACCTGTGATGACATCTGTGAAGCAAAAGTATAGACATATAGGAGAAAGAATAAACTATATATTCAGAGCAAGATAGTCTCCCATAAATGTTGGGAGTAGAAAGCTAGGGTTACTACTAGATTAAATCTATTCCTAAAATAACAACAGATAAAGAAGGAAAACGTGAAAAAAAATATTCTACAACACTCCCCTCAAGCAAGAGCATATACATCGATCATGTTCAACTTGGTACAAAGTTCTGAGAAGCGTTTCCCGCCAAACGGTTTAGTGAAGATATCAACAATTTAGCTAGACGAGAAATGAATGGAGTAGCAATAGTCTAGCTCAATACACACTCGCGAATAAAATGGCAGTCAACCTCAATATGTTTAGTCCTCCTCTCATGAAACATTGGGTCATGTACAATGTAGATAGCTACTTGGTTATCACAATGCATAGGTAAAGGTTCATTGAAAATATTTTCCCTTTACAGGTGACTGTGGAAAATTTGGAAAGATTTTGTGAAGAGTTTGGATCTGGACGGACTGAGAACAAGGATGAAGATGATGATCTTGAGATCCCTAAACTCAGAACATCTGGAAAACCACTTGACTTCCAGGTCCTTTTTGGCAGGGGTGACGACAACAACGACCACTTCATGATTGGCATAAAGTATACCAATAGGTAATCACGAGTCACAACATGTGGTTCCCATCAGAACACATTTTTGCAGTTTCCTTCATTTTCTGATTTTGTATGCAGTAGTGTGCTGCTGTCTTGTATGTAGTGCAAGCACAATTATTTCTTTTTCTCCTAAAAATACTAGGCACATAGGCTCAGAAAATTGTGTAGATAGCATCATAATAGTTATCTGGTTGATATCCAACAATTCCAAGTGGTTTGTGTACAACTTTGATATATATTTTTTTTGTAGGGGCATTAAGTTGTATGGTGATTTCTATACTTCAGACATCATTATTGCATCTCCTCTCGGCTTGATCACTGTAAGAATTTCCTTATTACAAATCCTACACTATCATATGTCTTGGTCAATTTTTTTTTTTTTTTTTTTTCATTTTTTTTAAATGTATATCTATGGTTTAGGTGTGCGCTGCATATAGTCCTTGCTCTGATAAATTATGAGACACTAAATTTGTTTTTCAGTTTCTGTCTGATCCCCCTAGATCTTGAGTCATATATGACCCCAATTCTGTATTTGTACTAGTACATCTACCCTTCTTGTATTAACTTTTAGGTATCCCTGGTACCACTGTTTTTCTTTAATGAAAATTTTCTGATCAAAAAAAAAAAAAAAGTACATCCACCCGCGCGATGCGCGGCGAACATCACCTATGCATTGCACGGCCGGCAAGCATTATTTTTAAATAATATTTTAAATAAAAGAACATACATATAAGACATTGCGTGCGTGTAAGTAAGTCAAATCAAATTATAATTAAATGCTAAAATCAAATAAGAGTTCTATATGTACCGCCAATATGGCAATATTCATTATTTTCATTTACTATCAATAAATAGTAATACATAAAATAATACTCCCTCCGTCCGCAAAAATTATGTAAAATTGCTTGGGCACGGGATTTAATAAAATTGGTGATGATTTTGATGTAGTGGAGAAAGGGTCCCACCACTTTATGAGATGTGTGGTTGAGATTGAATTTTGAGTGGGTTTTTTGTAAATAAAGAGTGTTAGTAAGGATAAAATATTAAAGAGGATGGTGGGACCATTGCCATAAAAGGAAAGTGACATAATCTTGGCGGACGCCAAATATAGTAATTTTTACATAATCTTGGCGGACGGAGGGAGTAAAATTTTATTTGAAAAAATTAATTTACCTTCTATTGTATCATCCAAATCTGAAAGAGATTATACGTCAAATAACACTTCATTTGTTAAATCAATAAATCTGAGTCTGTGACACGTCATTGTTTCTTTTACATATGAAGTACCACATTCATTTATGCTATTTCTTGAATAATAAATAAATGAAGAAAATTGTTTGGGACATGATTCGTCATGTGTTAAATTAATAATTTATGAAATTTTAAAACTCCCTTCACATGTAATTTGAGGTTGTTTATTTCTCTTATTCGTCAATGCAAAATATCTATTTGGATAGTGTGGTATATGTATATCAAAACTAAATTGGGGTGAATGTAAGAAACCAATAAAAAGTGGTCATTATTCTCGATGAAGAGCTTGTCCATCTCTTCATATACAAAAGCTCGATAAAGAGCTTGGTCTTATCATTCTATGAGCTTTTTGTAGGTTTCACCTAGATTTTGCTTCAACTTTCTTTAGGGTTTGTATATCTACTAATATCTACCTATAATCTTGTTTTAAACTAAATATATTTTAATTTTTATATTTATCTTAAATTCTAGTATTTTTAATTATATTTATAATTTTTATATAATAATCAAATAATAATTAATTTTATATATAATAAAATATAAAAATATTTTTCGTGCTTCGCACGAGTGCAAATTCTAGTATACAAAAATCACCTGTAGAAAAGCTTTATTTCTTCTTTAATGCGATGTTCCTTCTATTGGGCTCCAAATCTTTTATCAAACTGAACAATGGTGCCATTTTCGATATGTGGAGATGCTTTATGTGCTGATTCGAGCAAATCTGAACAATGGTGCCTTTTAAAGAGCAAAAATGAATGTGGTTGTAAATTGTATGTGGTGAAATGTGAATATTGGATATATATAAATAAGTTGTCAGTTTTATTTTGTATGTGATATGTAACTGCCGTTCATAAACAATCGTTAAACGTGGCTTTGTGGGGTATGTATTACGAAAAATTATTTTTTTTTATTTTTTTATTTTCTTAATCTGTTCATTTATGTAAATGGCAGTTAATTTAAAATATAAATATTGATAACTAAACAATGCTCTACTGGGAATTTAATATGTACACGTTTTCCGAAAACTGACGAAAACTGCCCCATTAAGCAATCAATAAAGTTGTCATACAGCTGTCAAACTAAATATTCACAAAAAATTATGATGAAAAAGTTGACTAAAGTGGTTAACATAAATTTGAATTTAGCGGGGAATTATTTGAATTTTTCCGGGAAAAAGTGACCGTTTAACTGGTCTTTAATATAATATATAGATTTGTTTAGCAGATAAATGATTCTTTCCTACGTTGTTCTAATTATTGAATTCTTTGGTTGCAGAAAATTGGGGAGGCAGAAGCTCTAAAGGAAAAAGACGTTGATTATCTTTCTTCCATAGAAGTAAGAAAGTTGCTTGTTATCCATGAGTTATGTTGCATAATTTTGCTTTTAAATAATATGCTGATCGATGAGAATTTCGCAGATCTTAATCATTGACCACGCAGATGTTATGTTGATGCAGGTGTTCCAGTTATTTGTTTAATTTCTCACTCATATCATATTTTATAACTGATATTTTGTATTGGCTCTGTTTCATTCTATGATATTCTCCAGAATTGGTCCCATGTGAATACTGTTGTTGAACAACTGAATAAGCTGCCATGTAAGCAGCATGGAACTGATGTTATGCGCTTAAGACCATGGTATGCATTTGGTGTATATCTGTATTTTTGTATTTTGTATTTTTGTATTAATTAGTACTCCCTCCACCCCCCATAATTTGTTATCCCTTTTGCCATTTTAGTCCATCCCCCAATTTAGTATCCCTTTCTATTTTTAATAAAAGTACTCCACACAACCCTATAAAATATGGGGCCCTTACTCCACTCACAACACACTCAACTATTTTATTAAAACCCGTGCCATTCTCAAAGGGATACCAAATTGAGGGACGGAGGGAGTAGTATTTTTGTTCCAAAGTAGGAAGTGATGAGGATCTGTCGGTAATTTGTTGGGAAGTGATGAAGTAGAGCCTTTCTAATTGTTAATCTACTGGCTTCGTGTTATATATTTTTCTGTAATTAAATATCTTCGCTTTTCAGGTATCTAGATGGACAAGCACGTTTCTATCGGCAGACAGTAATTTTAGGTTCTCATACAAATCCAGGTAATGCAGTTGATAATATATCTGTTATGAATCTCGGTTGGTGTTGTTATGCAGATGGAACATGGAAGCACATGCATGAGATAGGGAAGAAAATAAGATCACAAAAAACTTAATCCTTAGATTTAACAGTAATCAGTCTGGGTTTTAAAAAGCGCGCCAAGGCGCGCGCCTTAGGCTAGGCGCATGGGTCGGGGGCTTTTTGGTGCGAAGCGCGGCTGCCTACAAGAGGCGCACCCTGGGTGTGGAAAAGCGCAAAAAAAGCGCGCCTAGGCGTGCTTGCCCTAGGGGAAATTGCTTTTTCAGGCGGCGCAGCCTAATTAAAAGGCTGTGTTCAGCCGCAACTTTTTATTAGAAGGGTCCCAGCTGCAACTTTTACTTTGTTATTAAGTAATATATGAAGGTAAATTTAATATTAATTTATTACATTCAGCCCCATTTATTACCCATTCAGCCGCAACTTTTAATAAAAAGGGGCCCAACTGCAACTTTTATACAAATACACAAAGTATTTGCCTCTTAAAGTAATATATGGAGGTATATAAACCCATAATGTATATCTTTTTTTATTTTTATATGGTGTTATTTATTGTTCTAAATTAAGTATTTGTATATTTTAAGTATTTGTGTTTTAAGTAGAAAATATATTATAGATAAATATATTAGAATTTTTATATTTTAGGTGCGTCTCGCCTACCAAAAGCCCGCGCCTGAGCTTAAAGCCCTGCGCCTAGGCTCCGGGGCATGTTTGCGCCTCGGGCGCCTTGGGCTTTTTCAAACCTAGTAATCAGTGGCTCTATCCTTTCTATGATCTCTCTTCTCAAAACATTTTCTGAACGCGAGTAGCATCTTGAGTAGATGTGGCTTTTCCAATTTGGTTTGAAGTTGAAGTATCTCTTTTAACATTCTTATATTGTTACTTTTGCAGAAATGAATGCGTTGTTTAATCAGCATTGCCTTAACTACCGAGGAAAGGTTTGCTCATATTCTCTATATTGTAATTCATGCAATGTGCTAAGTTTTACCTTACTTTCAGCTTGAACTTTGTTTTTGCAATTCTCATTTCTATTCAATCACATTTGCCAATATCTTTTAGTTATTAGTTGCCCTTAGGAAATATAAACCCCTGAAATCGTGTGTGTAGAGGTCGGGTGCGTGCTATCAGGGTCATTTCTAGCATATTTCTACCAGAGTACTGCGAGTTGCCCTATTCATCCCTGCACTGTTTGTTAGGGTGCCAAATGAAACTTTGCTTGAAACAATAAACTGTAATACCTAGAGGTTATTTTGTAAGGATTTTAATTGCTAACATATGTAATAAGCGTATCAAAATGGCAACTAAATTAGACTGGTATAGTCAAACTAATTTTTTAAATGTTACAATTTAATTGATTGCTCATAAAAGTTTATCCTGATATCTCTATGTGCTTGTCCAAAATTTGGGCTACCACTTTTAACCTCTGTGAAGGAATATAGTGACATCTAGTAGTAGAACTTTCATTACTTCTCAAGGTTTTCCATATTCATTTCGGTGTACTGTGATTGCATGGGTTTATTTTAATTGATTTATGTTGCCAGTGCTGTTCTGGCGATCAGGGAGCAAGAACTTGTAGATTATGTCCATCAGGAGGGCACCATTGATTTCCCTTAGATATTTGTCAGTCTTCTAGAATTGGACCGACAATTGCGCATAATTTGTGTGTCAGTTGGTATTAACCAGAGCATATATTTTAGACAACCAGTGGTTATGTTAAATGTTTATTTGAAGACATATAAATCTAAATGTTTTACTAAATGATATGATTGCTACATCGATCTTCCCATTTGCAAATTTTTTTTGTTCAGTTCATTGGGTGAGGCTCTCTTCGTGGTGTTCACTGGTTCAGGTTAAATTGGAGTGCTCATACAAAGGAGTTCTTCCAAAAATATTAATTCAAGCACGACAGGTAACCTCCAAAGTCAATCACCATATGACATTTGTGACTCAATGAAGTAATAACTATTATAAGCACTATTGCGGAAGCATATAACTTGCATCTAGGTGCGAGTAAAAACGATAATTGAGCAGTTTCCCTATTATGTGGAGTTGAGAGTACCCATATCATATTCCACCATAGTGTTCAGTCCATGCTCATGTTCTCATTCAAGTACAGCAACTTTTGTGCTTAAATGAATTTGAATGTAGTAATTATTGTTTTGAATTTTACATTGTTTAAACTTTTAATTCAAATATGAATGTATGTAACAAGCGTGCACTTGCCTTGTATGCTTTAGTAGTAGTCTCTCATCTGATTTAATAAAGCATTGTTATATTAGAATAGGTTCTTCAGTTAGTTACTTCATGATCTGACAAGTCATCTATCAATTTTGCAGATCTATGAGCGTTTTGATATAGAATCAATAGTGGAAGCTGACAATGCCCGTCTGAAATATTTCTGTGAAAAGGTTTATCCAGATCTTCTCATATGTTTCAGTTCTAAGCCGTTAAATTCTTAGATGTTTCCTGCCACATTGGTGGGATCAGAGCTTAAATACTTACTGCTCTACAGTTATTGCAATTTGACATGCAATATTATGTATTAACATAGAGGTTTGACTTTCAATTTTGAATAAAAATTACATTGCTTAAGTGCTTAAGTGACAATGGAAACAGAGATGCTGTAAGAGATCTGAAAATGTTAGCGCAAAATGCTAGTTATCTTGTGATCAGTTTATTGATCAAAAATAGCAAATGGCGAGATAAAGAATAAAGAAAGAGCTAAAACACTTGAAAATTTTCCGCAGAATGGTAATAAAACGAGTGATCGCATAGCCAGATAGCCTAATACTTCTGAATTTAATACTTCCAAATTTCTCAAAGGGCACCTGTGGAGTAATGATACTTCTCACTGATTTGAAACGTAGTATAGTTGCAATTGGTTCTTGTGTTCTTCATTGATCAACTTTAACAAATCTTTTTTGATTTGGTCATTGGGCAAATATGACAATGATAAAGTTTTTTTTTTTGGCAGGTCTTCCCCAAGATAAAAGATTCTGTTCAGGTGACATGGAGCTTTATCTGTATATGATTCTAAAATTCATATCCATGACAAATGAGTGACTTTTTTTATGTATTCTTCCTTTTCCAGGATGGAGTGATGATTTTTGTCAGCTCTTACTTTGAGTATGTCCGACTTAGGAATTATTTGAAATCTCAGTCTGCTTCAGTCTGCTTGTTTGGAGAGTAAGCAAATTTTCATTTCTATTTGGTTCTGTAAACTCTTGTATGAATTGATTTTTGTATCCCCCTCTCCATTGTTTCAATTTTTTTTAAGCGTGTTCTGAGAGACCTAAAATGATTCTTTGTTGTGTAGGTATATAAAGCGAAATGAGATTTCTCATGTCAGGGGTGAGTTTTTCAGAGGAGAAAAGAAAATTATGCTCTACACTGAGCGAGCCCATTTCTATTACAGATACAAGGTTAGTCAAACTCCCTTATGTTTGTAGTCTGTAGATATGTTTGTTATGTTTAGTCCTTGTCTTTCTCGCAAATAGTTATTTCAGAGTTGACCTTGCTCTTTCCACAAAAAAAGAAGAAGAAATCTACCTAATTCTGCCTAAGCACCCCTTGGATTTTTCTTCCAATAATGCACTGCTTAATCCTACCTAAGCCATGTATAACCCCCCGAGCCATAGTAAGGGATGGAACTTATTATTACCGGTGCCTCTTAGAAACAGCTGCACACGGAACTTCTCAGTTATAAACGGACTAGTATTACTTACTAGTCCGTCTGAAAAATTTGATCATTTACTGGTATTACTTCTCATTTTCTCTCTTCCCCCCACCCCACTTCAAATAGATTCGCGGTGTGAAGAATTTGATAATTTACTCCTTGCCAGAGAGAAAAGAATTCTACCCACAGGTATCTTTCCATTTTTGAGTAGCAGTTGTTTCCTTTTCTCGTATGTTGATATTCCCTCACTACAATTGTTACTTATTTTTCCAGATAGTTAACTTTCTGGAAGAGTCTGATAGCATGAATTGCCGAGTATTGTTTTCTCGTTTGGATAATCTCCGGGTATCATTCTTGTACTTTATCTGTGCAAGATCATATAAATTGGTCATTTATCTTTAAAATAGTTTGTTTTCGGAAAGAGATTAGTATCCTATATTTATTTTTCTATATTCATCATATAAATTGGTCATTTATTTTTCTATATTTAGATCACTTGTATACTATACCGGTCTTTGTTTCAGTTTACATTGGGGATTAGACTGGTTTTGACATTCATAGATTCACAATCTATTCTTCCATGTATTCTATGTTAAATATAATTACAAACACCATAAAGCAATGGAGAGTAGTCAATAGCACATTTTTCCTTCACAATATTTAGATGTTTGATGGCCTATTCTTTCTCACCTCTAAATTGGATTTTTTAAAATTAAATTTATTTATGGCTTGCATGCTTGTTGATTCTGTATTTGCAATGCTTCTTCTTTTGTACAAGTCCCATTCTTATTTTAAGTGTATATTTCAGGACATTTGTTTAAATATTTATTTAAAGAGTTATCTAGTGATACATCTTGTTTTTGTTTGTGTTTGTGTTTGTGATCAGCTTGAGAGAATAGTTGGATCTGCTGCATCAAAAAGGATGATCGACTCGGATAAAGGAGTGTTTGTTTTTGCTTAGAATTTGTTTCAAATCATCACAAGTGGCATGTTACCTCAACTTCGAGATTTCATATTGTTCAAGAAAATATTCAAGTTGTGAATGGATTTGAGTGCATTGCACAGTTTTGAGACATTTATGCATATTACTACTTTGTCTTAGTGTTATATTTCGAATAACCTTATACTCCATTCCTCTAATAAAAATACTCATATTTTTATTTTAAAACATTCACAAAAAATAGTCCTATTTTATTTTCAAAAGAGGTCAACGACAAATTAATAGTACATAGTATTATCTTTATATCAATTTATTTTATATATTTTATAATACATGGTTAACTACTTTAATTTAGTGGTCGTTTGGTTCAAGTAGAGGAATGGAAATGGAATGCAATCAAATAAAGAAGTGTAATGGTGACAATGAAAAGGAATCACTTGTAAGATATTTCCTTTCTTTTTTTTTTCCCCTTTATTTTGAGGGATAATAATTTGGATAATTAGGTTACCCTCAAGTAAGGGTAATGGTTAAATAATTACTTGAATCAAATAAGTAATGAATTTAATTAATAGAATCTCTTTCCAATCTCTTAAAACATTTAGCCAAACATACGCTTAATCTAAAATCCAATATTCACCTTTATCTACTTTAATACTTTATTTAAAGTGAGTTTCTTTTTTGACTAATAATAAACTCAATTATAATTATTAAAATTTGTGTCATTTTCTCATATTATTACTTTTGCATGAAAGAGAGTATGTGTTTGTTTGTAACATAAAATGCAATTCTTCTTAACAACGGTTCTAATATCATTTTGCTTAAGAATTTGGTTCTGATTGTAGTGTTCATTTCCCAGATATAAATTGATATCTACATTAAAAATGGACCATAACAAGATGATCTCCAACCTTAAGACTGAGGAAATGATCTTAAAGCCTGTTGATTTATACTTAATTGTTCTAAAATTTGGGGTTTGTATGAGCTTTATTTTTAGGTAATCTTCTGGAAATTGGTGCGTTTTATGGTGTATTTTATGCTTTGCAGGAGATTTAGGATTTCGAGATAAAGAGTGCAAATGTTGGAGAAGTTTGGGCTAAGAATTACGTTTTTGTGCATACTCTGGCATGTCAGAGAAGCGAAGCCCCGCATGCCAGAGCAGCGAAATGGGAAGCCAGAGAAATGCCCCAGAGCCAGAGTAGCGGAACCAACCCAGAGCAGCGAAGTCAAAAGTCAGAGCAGAGGAGAGAAAACCAGAGCAGCGAATAGAGAAAACCAGAGCAGCGAAATCACTTCGCTGCTGAAATCACTCGCCAGAGAAATCACTTCGCTGCTGAAATCACTCGCTAGAGGAATCAAGCGCCAGAGGAATCAAAAGCTAGAGAAATCAAAGCCAGAGAAATCAAAATGCCAGAGCGGAAGCCGTTTCTCTGGCGAGAGCCGCGATTTCCGCTAGAGTGGAGATTATTTCCAGAGCGCGCGTTACAGCTGGAAGTTACCTTCCTTTGCACGATTCTATTCCTTTTAGAGTCCGGCTTTGCATGGCAACTTCCATGGTGATCTAGAGGGATTTGAAGTCTATAAATAGGGCCATACTTTTCATTGTAAAAATATAATCCCTTGCCCTAGTTTTAGACGCCATCTTTGAGATCTGTTGGCATCCGAAGCTTAGGAATTTAATTGCTTTCATAGTTGTCGATTTTCATTGTTTTTAGTTAGATTTCAATTTAGTTTTGTTTAGTTTTAATTCTTGGATTGTGATTGCGTGACACAATTGCACGTTCAAGGATTTTACGGTATTTCGTATTTCAATTCAATTTATTTTGTTTAATCATGTTTACGTTTTTCTTTCATGTTTATGCTTTCTTTTTAATTATGCAATTTAAATTATGCACTTTAGTTTCACGCCTATATTAGTTGGTTTTTAAATTTACAAGTATTTAATTCCTTAAGTTAGGTTTAATTTGAGTTGTTTAAATTCTTGCCTAGGTTAAGTTTAAATTCAAGTCAAGTTTAATTTAAGTTTAAGTTTAAGTTTAAGTTCCAGTTTTTAAAATCAAACTCTTTACTGCTTTCTTTTATTGCTTTTTCCTACGATACTACTAAAAGCCCTTTAAGACTTTCCTTGAGAGATGACACTGGGTCAACTTACCATCACTAGGATGTCCTTGTTCTATTGCAAGTCAACTTAGAGGTGTTTTTAGTTGAGTCACCTGTAACTAGAAGTTTAAAATGGTGCAACAAATTAATTGATTTAGTGGCCTAAATCTCAATTATGGGTAATACAAACGTTTTAAAATTCACACGGTAATGTTATTCTTTACATAATTTTACATAATCATGTTTCAAGAACCACAATATGATTGTGACACAATTAGCACAATCACTGTTAAGAGCATCGGCAATGGGGGCTCGCTAGTCTGTGCGAGCCCCCCTCCTTCACACCCGCCCCCAATGCCGAGCCCTCGGTGCAAAGAGCCGATGCGAGGCAGCGCGCCCGGTGCAAGGGAGAGCGCGTGCCTTCACTTCCCTTTTTTTGCGCCATTTTCGTGTAAAAAAAAAATCAAAATTGTGGCTGTTGTTTTATGGCCATTGCCATGTTAATTTTTTTTTTCCTTATTTTCTTCTATAAATATGTTCATCATTCATTCCCTATTTTCTCATCTTCATTCATTCCCTACTACTATTCTTCATCTTCTACACTTTATTTTCTCACATAACCATGGAAGGAGATTGGAGAAATTATTGGCGTGAACACCCCCAAAATCCATCTCCTGGCGAATCAAATGCATCCGGCCAAGGATTCTCGCAGTTCACGCAAGAATCAAATGCCTTTTAAGTGGCGGCCACCAATTTGAACGCCCGATTTGCCGTGGCGGCCGACCCCGAGCCCGACGTGGAGGAGATTGCTTCTATGCCGACGACCACCAAACAACGTGGTAACTACTATCCGCTAGAAACGATACTCATATGTCGTTTGTATCTCAAACACACCCACGACTCTGTGGTGGGGATCGATAAAAAATCACAACAGTATTGGGGCGCCATCTGCATATCCTACAATGCTCAAAGGCCCCAAGGAGCTATTCCACGCGACATCAAGCAAATCAAATCACACTTTCAACGGGTGGCGAAGGACTGCAAAAGGTTTGAGGTCATGCACAAAAAGTGCCGCGATAATTGGGCATCCGACATGAGTGATGATCAAATCATCGAGCAAGCAGAAAAGATGTGGATCGTTGAGTTTTGTGCTAAGTTCAGGTATCCGTATGCATGGAAGGTATTGCACGAGTCCAAGAAATTCGCAAGCATCAGCGAGGATGTCCACTCGGATAAACGCTCGAAGGGCTCAGACGTCGTGGCACAACGACTTCTAGCGATCAAAGTATCTCCACACGGCCCCAATGGCAAAAGGCGGCCAAGAGAGACAAAGAAAAAGGCAAGAAGAAGAAGGAGGAGACGTCGGAGGACAATGCTCAAGCTCCTGAGTACATGGCGGAGATGGCAAAGGCAATGGGAGTATTATCCCAAACTTAACGCGATCTCGCCGATAGCATGTTGATGAGTAGGGACACCTCTCAAATGAATCCGGACGAGTTGTCGTTTCACTTGGCTAAGGTGGCGGAATTCAAGCAACGCAACAATATTCCATAGATTTTATGGTGTTTTATTTTATGTTTTTTTAAATTTTAAGTAATTTAGGATTTTATTTAATTGTATTGCAATTTTAATTTTCAATCAATGTGGGATTAATTTTTAAATTTAGTGAAATATTAGTTTTTCAATTTAATGTGAAATTTAATTAAAAACAAGAATAAACTAAATAGAAAATGAAAATGTAATTTAGAGTGTTAGGTTCTGAGGGTCTCGAATAGGTGTATGGGGGGGGGGGGAATACACCTATGGGCTATTTTTAAAATCCTCAATTAGAGGGATCTCAGATAGAGATCAAAAGGAAACTTTACATGCAAACATAGACTCTTGTTTTACTGAAAACAGTTTTGACCAAACAGGATTGACGACTAATACTGAAAGTTCTTCAGTAAGGAGTTATCAGTTAAGTTGCTGGAACTTAACTGATGTACGTAAGGGCGTCAGTCGGGTTTGCAAAAACAGAGATGATAACACTCTTCCTGACTATCAGAAGATAGATCAGTCAGACTGATATCATACGCAGCGGAAATTAAACTTAGTTTCGCAATAGCCTCGGTTGAGCACGTTGTTGGTCTTAGATTTCTCTTTGCAGTTAATCAGTGTTCAGTTTATCAATTGAAACAACACAAGTATGAATGTAAAACTAAAAGCTGTAAACAACACAGAGAATTTTACGTGGTTCGGAAAAACCCTTTCCTACATCCACGGTCGGTTGATCAGACCAATAATCCACTCCGCAAGTGCTTAACAGGTGCATTGCAAACCAAATCGTGTGCTTGCCGGGTGCACACAACCGTACCACTGAAGAAAACCCTTCTTCAGTACCCACACTTCACTCGTGTCGGATTTCTCTTTCTTAGCATAACCCGCGCTAAGACTTCTCACTCAGAGTCAGAGTACCTTCCTGAACTCCGAATAACTCAAACACTCTTTTGGGGGGGGAGGTTTGAACGAGTGCCAACTATACTACAAAGAACAAGTTCTTTGAAGCAAGTTTGACCTTGGCTTCTGGGCAAACAGAGGTTTGCCTAAGGTCTAAGAGAATGTGTGTAAAATCAGCAGTGACTGATTTTGGCTTTGGAATTCTCTTCTTCGATTCAAGCTTTGGGGAGATTAAGCTTTAGGCTGAGTAGAAATTTTGGCAGAGCTTCAGCTTATGTCGTTGAATTGGTGAAGGTTGAAGTGATCCTCGAGCGCTATTTGTAGGAGAACTCTTGAATAGATCCGTTGGCGTAGAACGTCCTCAAGATTTCTTCCGTTGGAACTCAATTCGAATTTGGGCTGAGGCTTCAATCTTCGAGGTTCCTTGTCTGGGTGGAAACGGCTCTCTTGATGGACAGGAGATGTGACGTCTCTGAAAAGTAACCACCAGATAGGAATGACCTCTGCAGAGATAAGGAGATCCTGAGATCTCTGCATTTAATGCGGCTGTACTTTTTGAGTACGTGGCTTCCTCTGAACGTTGGAAGATCAGTCCGAGGAGGAATATTCAACTGATACTTGACTTTAGTATCAGTCCACGACACGCATTTAGTAATCAGTTCTTAACTGATTTTTCAACTGATACTTCAGTTGGTATCTGCAGTCTTCAGTTCTTCGTTCTTTAGTCTTCAGTCATTGACACCGCAAGCTAAACTAGAACCGAACTCTAACACTTGAGTTCAAAATAATTCTAGTCTATTACAATTACGACCTATGAATTTTGGTATCATCAAAATAAGGATGAGGATATTCCACAAGGTTCCCAATAATTTCTCCCTTTTTGATGATGCCAAAACCACACAGCAGTTCTAGACAACAAAAAGACTGAACTCACAACACAAGTTCTAAAACTGGGGTGAAAACAGTTCCCCCTTAACAATAGAACCTAAAAACTTGTACTTAGAGTTAAGAACTAAACAGTTCTAAAACAGAACAAGGAGAAGACAGAAAAACATAATCAGAGCCTGGACAAAAAGTCATTGTCTTCAGGTTGAGATAAAAAAGAAGTTCTTGCCATTAATAAAAGACTGATAAGCCATCAGTCAAAATTATAATTTGGAATCCGAAAAGAACAACATAGAGGACAACCAAAAGACTCACGGTTTCTGATTATATAACTTGAAGACTGCTTCCCTGATATCTCTGGCTGCACTGGAGTCTGGATTCAAATTCCAGATCTTGCAGATGGCTCTGAACTCTGTCCTGATTTTGTCTCTGTTGACTCCATTCTTGATCCTTGGTGGAGTCATTATCTTCTTCTGAGGATCAGGAATGCTTGTTCCGAGTCTTCTTTGAGCTTCTTGCATTTTTAAGACCAAAGCTCGTTCTGGCAGTTGCATCAGGAAATAGTTCCAAGAATCATTCCGGTAATCCCTGTCACCTTGGATGTTAGCAAAAACCATCCACTTGGTGTAGCATTCCTTTGTCTTCTCCCACCAGTCGTTCAACTCAGATGGTATCCATTTGTCTGGACGCTCAAACTTTTCCAAGTATGATACCATCAATCCTTCACTGAAGTAGTGCGTGAGCTTTTGACCTTCCATAAGAGTTGATACGAAGTCGAGTTTCGTCTTCTTTGGCTCTGGCTCATTTGAAGAGCTTTCTCTAGCTCTCTTTCTGTCGAGTTCGACTGAGGCGGTGGTAGGAGCAACCTTTGAGATAATATCTTCAGCCCTGTTAAAGTATGAAGGGATCCAATCTTCTTCCCTTCGGATGCGCTTCAGCATATCCTCTTCCCCCTTTTTGGCATCATCGGGAGGAAGTCGGCTTTTCAGTTCCTGAAGGTCATTAAACATCTTCTGAAGAAGGGCAGAGTCAGGGAACTCTTGAGGTCGTTGGATTTGCTGTTCAACTTTTGTAAGGCGTTCCAGGATAGGGCGTACTGTGTCGGCAACGAGGTATCTGACTTCAGTTGAAGGCATGAGCGTCTGCAAGAATTCAAGTTCCATTTTGTTGACCCGTTCTTTGAGCTCAAGAAGTGGCGTCTTTGTCTGGATCTCTGTTTCAAGAAAAAGGTTGCACAAGTTATCGTGATCCTTCTTGATTTTGGGGAGACCGTTGTCAGGATCAAGCATTTCCTTCTTGTATTTGATAAGAGCAACTTCTTCATTCATCAAGTCCCTTTGAAGCTTATTGATCAACTCGGAATGATGAATCATGTCTGCAGTTGCCTGTTCCTGGACTTCTTTGAGTTTCTTCACAAATTTTTCTCCATAGATGTTCTGACGTTCTATCTCATGATGGAGTGACTCGATTTCAAGCTGTTGATTGGAGATGTGGTCAAGCAAGACAGCGATCGGATCTTCTACATCTGCAGAAATCAGAAACTGGTTCTTGTGTGGTCGATTGTGTTTCCAGATTGTAAGAAGCTCGTCAGTTTCTTCGTCTGAATCAAATAGAACAGGTCCTGCTGGGCGAGGAAGCTCGACTTATTCTATTGGTATTTCCTGATTGATAGAAGAAGCCTTTGCTTATTGATCGTCAGATGGACCTTTTGAGGTGGATGCCTCGGCTGTGCTCGGTGGAGCAGAGCATTCAGCTTTTTCTTCAGCAGGAGGCTGAGAACTCGTCTGCTCTTGACTGATGGTGATGCCTTCAAGAGGAGTAGGCTCATCAGTGTTGAAGAGGGACGATGATGAAGGTTGGGGAGTCTCTGTGACATCCTCGACTCGTCCTTCAATAGGCGAGAGATCAGCATTGTCAGCTGATCTTAGTTCTGCTGCAGGCGAAGAGCAGAGAGGTGCATCTATTTCAATTACACCGGTTTGAATATCTTCAACTGAGGTTGGAGGAGAAGTTGAGACTAAGTTCATCTGACTGATTGGATCAGTCATCAGCTGTGTAGAGGCGGCAGGATCAGCTGCAGATTCCGCCGGTGGAACAGTGTCACATGCTGGAGAGCTGAGTAAATCAGCTACTTGTTCAGAGATGAAGGGCTCTTCAGTCGCCTTTGAAGTGCCAGCATCATCATTGAGTGGGGTGGGATGTCTGGATTGATTGAAAGAATCCAGATAATTCATGGCGAATCTGTCAAAGCCATAAATTATATCCCAAATTTTCTCAATTTGAAAGAGACTGATCAAGGATGCCTCTTCCATCTTGAATGAGTCTTCAGCTTGACAGCTTTGAAGACTGTTGATCCGTGGGCAGGGTGCCGTCTTCATGTAGGTATACGTGAGAAGTCTATGTAGGTTTCGGTAGACTTCTAGTGACGTATCGAAATCACCAAGGAGATAACGGAGGTGATTTGTAGCATCTCGTTGAGCTTCTGACTGTAGGTCAACGATTTCCTGAGTACCTTTTGAAGGAATAGTGGGGGCTGGTTCAGGGAAAGTTTCCAAGACAGCTTTGCCTTTGGATTTCGGAGAAATTGGTTTTCTGGAGGATTTCTGGGGGAGGGTGGAACGGGATCGGCGGGGCACATTCGTGTGAGCAGGAGGATTTGACGGAGCTGATTCAGGGGCGTCAAATTCAGATGATTGTGGGGAGGAGATATTGATTACCTTTGTCTTCGGAGAAGGTTTGGGTTCTCTTCTTGCAGGTTTGAAGAGACGAAGACTGTCTGTGAAGTCAATTATCTTTGACCATCGCACAAAGCTGTGCTTCTTTGTTCCTTGGATGATAATCTGGGAGACCATGTTCCCTTGTCGAACCATTGTCGCCGGCCTTGTGTTGTGGGCTTTGTTGTAGAGAAGCTTCAGATAAGCTTCTTCCCAGTTGAAGGGTTCGTCCTTCAGAAGAGCTGCCATAACATTCTTCTGGGGTTGAGAAGCTTTGTCGGGGGTTCCAATTGCACCTATCCAGCATTTCTGGATTATCTTGCCCAGCATGGCATACTCAGGATGAAGGTGGGAAAGTGTGACTTGGCTTTCCGTCGATTCAGTTTCATCATTCAGAGCAAACTTAAGAGTCTTGTTAGCTTCCTCATCAGTCAGTCTGGAGAAGGAAGTTCCACTGTTTGGGAGTTTGAACAGTTTTCTGACAATCTGAGAGACGTTGAGAGTCTCTACAACACAATCTGCCGAGGTGTAGACACTGACTTTTGAGATGAGTTCTTCGGAGTCGTTGAAATAGAGATTCTTGTAGAATTCTCTGACAGCATCATCAAGTAGATATTTCGCTTCACTGGTGACGAATTTGGTCCATCCGTGCTGGTTGAGAATTGTCGAGACTTTCGCATATTCAGGCTTCTTCTCGAAAGATTCTTTGTGCACGGACTGTTCGTATCTGACTTCTTTCTCGATCGGAGCCTCCTTCTTGTTGTCGTTCTTCTTCATGTTGGTCTTGGCCATTTCGAATGTGAAATCTGAGAAGAGAAATTTGCAGAGAGTAATCTCACAGTAGTGTGCTGTGGATTTTGGGAGTTAGAGATAATGCAAAAGTAATGGAAGATGGAGGAGTGGGCGTAATGGAGAAAGTGTGATCGTAGAGGATGAACAGTTTCCTAGGGCAATCGAAAAGACGTGGGCGGTTTGAAATCTGCGCGCCAAGTCAGGTTTAATGAAATTTGACGTCCGTAATTAATGCCCGTCAGAGGAATACCTTAAAATAAGAGATTTAAAATGATATGGAATATTGGACACGATCTCTTGCTGAAAATAGGCGGCGTACAGTGCATGCAATGATTTGAAAAGATATGCTCAAAAAGAGGTGTTCAGAAATTAAAAGTTCAATACTAAACGCAAATTCGTCAGTTAATCATTATGACCTACAGACCCTATTTTCTTTATCAGTCAAAGATAAAATCCGATACAAGCAGGTTCCCAACAATCAGTTAGGAAAACAGTCAAATACTGATAAGGCTTAAGCAGAGTTCCCCCTAAATTGGATAATCCATTATCAACTCAAGTAAAAAGGCATAGGGAACAACGATTGAGTAAAAGAGTGGTAAATGTAAATCAGTTTGAAATTCATAGGAGGACAAAGTTGCATAAAAGTGCAGAAAAACAAAACAAGGAAGTATGAACTAAGACAGTCTAAGAATATCATTTACAAAATTGAGAAATTTCTGATCAGATGATATTCCTTGACCTTTCTTTGTCTTCAGTTGATGCGGAGCTGCTTGCTTGGTTTCCTAGGAGGACTTCCTTTTGGTTCTTCAATCATCTTCCCTTTTCCCTTCTTGTCTTCTTCTCGTTTGTCTTTGTCATCGGACTCAGGAACACTGTTGTACTTGTTCTGTATTTCTAATTGCTGTTGAAGATGTGTGACTGTTGATTCAAGAATAGCCATTTTGACTTTCAGCTCATAAGTTGCATCTTCTTGAATGAGCAGCCTCTCGTCAAGCATTTGGATTTCCTCATCGGAGAGAGGTCTTGTAGGTCTTTGATCTTCAACAGGTGCTTCTTCACCTTTTGCATCGGCTGGAGCAGTCTGACGCGGTGGAGACTCACGGTGGACTTCAGTGTCCTCAGTGTCATCTTCTTTGAGAAGGCCTCTGGAAATCAGGTACAGTTTGAAGTTGGGTGCCCAGTCATGAATAGCATCCCAGAGATTAGTGACTTTGAATTTCTCAAAGATACTGTTCTCTAAGGCTTCCAATTCTTCCTCAGTGAGTACTTCATCAATCTCCTTATATTGAGATTTGGGCAAGGTTTTAACAAAGATGAAGAAGAAGTAGTTGACAAGATCCCGAAACTCTTCAGGATTCAGGGTTGCTATGATTGAGGGAAAGGTGGTTGTGACACAGTGTTGGGCCAGTTGTGTCACAAAATCTTTGAGAAGGGCGGTCTGATTGACAGAAGATGAGGATGAAGATGCGACATCAATGTCAGCAGGCTCATCAAACTTTGCCTTTTTGCCGAACCCTTCCAGGCAGAAGTGGAAGAATCCTCTGAGAGGTAGCTCTTCTGAATCGGTTCCTCTGGTGTCAGTTGCTTGTGTCTCCTCCGACTGTCGATTTCTTTCATCTTGTGGAGGAACTGTCATATCCCAGTTTTTAATCACTGATTAAAGACTTAATAATTAGGGTTCGGCATCCATTAATAATAAAACTGATTTGATTTATCTGATGTGATTTAATTGTTATATATGTGTTTTTGATGTGCTAAATTCTTATTATTATTTGAATCCGTTTGAGATTTAAAGGATTATTGAGTAGTCAATAATTATTATTTCGGATTATAACTGACTTAGCAAAGTCATGTTATTTAATTTATATACGATAGAAATAGTATTTCTATTATTTAATTGAAGTCATGATTAATTTTTGACTTATAAAACGAGTTATAAAATATGTAATTTGTAGAGAGTTATAACGAAGCTTCGTTATATGGAAACCCGGAATTAGTATTACAAATACGTTATCATATACTTTTCATTTCCACATACATCTATCTCTTAAATAAATTGATGGTATTGAAAACACTCATCATATGCAAATTATTCCACTAATTCCACTAATTCCACTAAACACTCTTTACACTCATCATTGCCGGCCATCTTCTACACTCATTCCACTAAATAATCATTATTCCACTACCTCCCCACTACTACACCCTTTTTCCCCACCAATACACCTAACTCTCCACACACTTCATTTTTTTTATTTCTCCACCACTACATTCCATATTCAGCACTACATCTTGCAGATTCCTCATTAAGAAATCCTCTCTCTCTAATCTTCTAAATTACCATTTTCTTTCCTCCTACTCCTCACGGGTCCTTCAAAGAAATTATCAAGTTTGTTTCAAGTTCCAAATCAAGAATCAAGGTGTGTAAATTTTGTTTATTTCCTCCATTTAATTTTTCGAGGATTACATTCTAACACCTAGCATCATTTATGCAGAAGCCACAAATCCTCATCTGCCTCTTCAAGGTTATTTCCAGCATAAACAACTTCTTTTAGATTATTATTGCTTCAATTACATCATCTTATCAAGCATCAGAGGACCACCAACAAACAAACACACACTCATAATCATTATTTTCACCTAACTATTACAATTACAAGGATTTCAAGATCTGATAAAAAGAAATGATGAAAGAACAGAATTTCTAAACAAAAACCCTAACTTTCTATATGTGAATCTGGACTGAAATTGAGTCTTCTTGTGTCTTTATTGTGTGTGACCGGGGACGGAGGGAGGAGTGAGAGCAGCCGACGGCTGCTCAGGGACGGCGACGGCGACGGCTCGGCGGCAAGCCGCCGCCTTTTCTTTTTTCTGTCAGACATTGGGAGGAGAGGAGAAAGATTAATTGAGTTTTAGATTTAGAAAAGAGAGAAAAGGGGAATAAGTAGGAAAGGGGAAAGGACTTATCTTCTCCGGCAGAGACGGCGGCGACGCGGCGGAAGCAGCGGCACGAGCGGCGGCCCTTCGGGATGCCGTTGCTCGACCGGCCGAGGGGGAGAAAGAAGAGCAGGCATCGGTGCTGTTGAGGTCGTCGCGGCGGCACTGTGGTCGCCGGGGTGACTGCCCACCGCGAGCAGGAAGAGAGAGAGAGATACCGAGAGGGGATGGGCCGTGAGGAGGCGCGGCTGCCGTCGATTCACCGGGACAGGAGCAGGACGACGGCGATATGCCAGACCTTCGCCGATCTCGGGCGGCGGCGGCAGAAACGAGGAGAGGGAGAGAGATGAGCTGTGTGTGTGTGTGCGTTTCTTGAAGTGAGAGGGCCAGAGAGAAGGAACGGACGAAGGAAACAGGGGAGAGAGAGAGGAGGGAGGCGTCCGGCGAGGCGGCGCGCCGGAGGCGGCGCCGCACTCGACCGAGCAGAGAGGCGAGAGGGGCGAGAGAGCCGAGAGGCAGAGAGGGAGAGTGAGGCGCTGATGCTTGTCTGTGTGTGTGTGTCTTGTGTTTATGTGTGTTAGATTAGGGCTAGGATTAGTTGTGGGCTCAAGCCTTCAATCTTGTGGGTTGGGCCCAAATTTTTTTTTAAAAAAAAGAGAGAGTGGGCCGTTTTTATTTAAATTGCTGGGCCCATTTCGTTTTAAAAGCTGATGGGTTTTTATTTAATTGATTGGGCTCATTTTAATTAATTTTGGGCTGTTATTGATTAATGAAGCCTACGAATTTTGGCCTAATTTCTTTTAAAAATGCTTGATTTTTTTCACTAAATTATTTTAGTGAATTTAAATCTCTTGACTTAATTTTAATATTGAAAGTTGGGACTATTTATTTTAAATGAAGTCCGTTCTTTTATTTAAATTTATTAATGGACTTTGAAGCAAATATTTTGGGATTAAGCCCCATTTATTACATGATAAAATTATTTTCAAAGCTTACGAGTATGGATTTTTTTTTAAATGGTTAAAATGTTTTATTTCATCTCAATGGATTTTAAAATGTTTTATTATTTATAAATGAATAATGGAATTTCTTATTTATTTACATGATAAAAAAATGTGGAATTGTGTTATAGAATGATTAAGTATATGATTTACTTTATCAAATGAGCTTGGGATTTAATTGAGATATTAAATTGCTAAGCATGTGTTTATAAATGATTTATTTATTTAAGTGATGAAAATGTGCGAAGTATGAGAAAGCATGATTTATAATGATTAAATTTTCAGGGTGATAATATATAGCTTGTTCTTAATTAATGGAGTACTTGACTAAATGACGGGTGTAGAAGGAAGTTATGGATTATGTACATGTTGATGTTCGAACAAATGGGTTCGAACCTATATGATAGTTACATGATAAGTGGTTACATTTTATTGATTGAATGAAACGAGATTAATATGGATGCTAGAACCCTAAAACATTAAAATATACCTTAGGCACGTAGAATTAGACTTTGTCTTATGACAATTTATTCACGAACTTATCGACTCTTCATCAATGAAGGTCCGGGCGACAGAAAGTGAAGCAGAAGAAGAAACGACTCCACGCCAGCTTTAAGAACAATTGAGGTGGGCATTATTTTATTATTACGTATATAGAGATCCCCTGCGTGACGTAGGCCTCATATGCGAATATATATGCATGATATGTTTTGACTATTTATTCAGTTCTTATGAAATGCTTATATGTTTAATGCCCTTTATGAAAATGAAAATGTTATGAAAATGAAATGTTTATGAAATGATTGACTGCCAAAATGTTTATGTTTTTATATGTATCCTATCTGTGTTGGTTCGCCAACTTTAAAGTAAATCCAATTGGGATCCTATGCTAGACAAAGGTCGCTAGCTAGGGTTAACGTGTACACTCATGGAGACCGCGAGTCGCTTGCGACCGGTCTTGGCGTCCGTGGTAAGGAGGCCTCCTTCCCGGCGCGTGACAGAAAGGACAGATATGGATCATATAGACTGAAAATGGGATGCATCCACCTTTATGAAAATGAACGAAATGTTTTAGTAAGCGCAGGTCATTTATGAAAACCCCTGTGTGTTACTGTTATGGCAGTTCAATTTATATATGTATGCATGTTGTATTTTCGGCTTATGTCACTGAGTATTTTTATACTCAGCCCTGCATGTATTTCTAAATGTGCAGGTTGAGCAGGCGATGGAATGGATCGGTGTTGAGCGGATTTCCCTTTTGATGTTTATGTAATGAAACCTTGAGTATGCATGTCCATATGCATAACTCACACGTTTTTCCGCTGCAAACACTCTGAATTTGTTATCGTATTGTGGAACTTATTACTCCTTCATTTTGTTTAACTTTCATTTGGGGTTTAGTCGTTATGGCTGGCTCATTTGTTAATTACTCAAGTGGTTATATATATATATACCACTAGTTTGTTGTTTTTAATGTTGGTTATTTAGTAAATCCCTTTTAAATTTCCATTTCTTATTGTTCACCCAAGTCATAACCCCGGTTAACCCGTCATTGGGATAGTGGGCTGTGACAGGAACAGTGGGAGACTGTTGCTGAGATGTTTTAGTGCTTGGAATTAACACTTCTTCTGAAGCTTTCTGTGCAGCTTCTGTTGACTCCTCATTGAGAGACCTTTGATGAGTGTCAAGTGAGATCTTGACTGGAGATGACAAACTGTCGAACTTTCTTTTGATCGAGCCTCGAGTCTTGTAGCGTGGCTCTGCAGTGGAGAGAGGGGTTTCAGTTGTCAGACTGACATTCCCTTTGGTCGAGCTTTTCTGTCCTTCGAACAAATGGATGGTGGAAGACACTTGAGTGGTGTTCTTCCAGAAGCATCGAGTTTCTTTTGCACTGTGAAGAATCAGTGATGAAACTCTGGTTCCCTGATGAAGATGCTTGGTGGAATGGGATTCCTTCTTTTCTTCAGCAAGGATTTGAAGATAGGCCTTCTCCCAGTTGAATGGGCCTTTCTGAAGCAGGGCGATCAACACCAGTTTGTGAGGTCTTGAGAGATGACCAGGTGATTCATCAGTCTTGATGTTGTCGTAGAATTCTCTGATGGTCGACTCATCAAGAAGAAACTCGGGTGAGCATTGAAGGAACTTCATCCATCCATGGCATTCCAAGATTTCATTAATCTTGTTGAACTCAGCAAGATTCTGGAGTGCCTCAAATGTTACAAGGGATTCGTAACATACAACTTGTTGAGATGCTGATTTTCCCATGTGGAATTTTGAGTGAAGAAGATTTCTGCAAAAATCTGTAAATTGGTTCTCACAGAGATTGAACTGTGGATTTTCACTGTTAGCCTTGTAGGAAAGCACACTCAAGGAAAATTGCACAAATGATTTCTCTGAGATTGAGTAAATCTTTAGTCGAAGGTGAAACGTTTTAGTAGAGAATGTGAAAGATCGTGCACGAGGCGGTTTCAATAAACTTTTGAAATCCGTGTGAATAGAGACGTGGCACGTGGATCACTCCGCTTGTTAGTAAAAAGGGAGGGATCGTGTGATCGTGTGTCATCCATTTTGAACGAAGTTTGCACGTGTCAATTAAAAAGAAATGAGAATGTTAATAAAATGACACGTCAGACTAAGCACATTACAGTCGAAAAAGATAAGAGAAGCAGTCATAATTACAAGTAAGATTATTGAGAGAAGCTTACACAGTGACTACCACTAAAATAGTCGTTGATTGAAGTGCAAGTTCCCCCTGAAGTGAATGACTGGTTCTTCTTCGGTTTCTAATCTATCGACTGTTGCTGCACGTTCCTTTCTCGTTTCATCATTCTTCTGAACTGAAGTGTTTCTTCATGAATCACTTCTTCAAATACTTCTGACGCCTTTTTGAATTCTGTCTCTGTTTCCTTGAGGCGTGGCAGAAGTTCTTATTTCTGAGACTGAAGTAGGATCAGTCTGTTGATCAGTCTGCGCTCTTGAACATCTCTTCTATCAGCTTCGTCTTCATCTGAAATGAAGTGGCGCATGACGATTCTTCGAGCATCTTGCATATGATCAATCTCACTGATGATTTGTCTGTGCTCCCTAAGGAGATTTTCAAATCTCGTACTTAGGTGTTGATAGTCTAATCGTGTTTGATCATATTTGCTCGTTCCTTCTGACTGTGAGTGGGTTGGACTCTGATTTTCTTCTGGATAGATGAATCTGTCGTCGTCGTCAGAATCTAATTTCCCGATCTCAAGTCCGTTGATTCCTCGAAAGTATGTATGAACATAATCGCTGGAGGAGTCTTTCTTGTTCCTGTTCGTTGGAGAGATAACAAGGAGAAGCACACAGAAAACAGGAAGAGAGCACGAAGCAACCAATCTCAAGAGGAATCTTGAGAAAAGATTTAGATCAAAAACAAACTACCCTCATTAGGATCTAGTTCAGTTAGAACCTAATCAGATACAGAGAGTTCTTGCGAACAACCTGCTCTGATACCAATTGTTAGGTCCTGAGGGTCTCGAATAGGTGTATGGGGGGGGATACACCTATGGGCTATTTTTAAAATCCTCAATCAGAGAGATCTCAGATAGAGATCAAAACAAAACTTTACATGCAAACACAGACTCCTGTTTTACTGAAAACAGTTTTGACCAAACAGGGTTGACGATTGATACAGAAAGCTCTTCAGTAAGGAGTTATCAGTTAAGTTGCTGGAACTTAACTGATGCACGTAAGGGCTTCAGTCGGGTTTGCAAAAACAGAGATGAAAACACTCTTCCTGACTATCAGAAGATAGATCAGTCAGACTGATATCATACGCAGCGGAAATTAAACTTAGTTTCGCAATAGCCTCGATTGAGCACGTTGTTGGTCTTAGATTTCTCTTTGCAGTTAATCAGTGTTCAGTTTATCAATTGAAACAACACAAATATGAATGTAAAACTGAAAGCTGTAAACAACACAGAGAATTTTACGTGGTTCGGAAAAACCCTTTCCTACATCCACGGTCGGTTTGATCAGACCAATAATCCACTCCGCAAGTGCTTAACAGGTGCACTGCAAACCAAACCGTGTGCTTGCCGGGTGCACACAACCGTACCACTGAAGCCTTCTTCAGTACCCACACTTCACTCGTGTCGGATTTCTCTTGCTTAGCACAACCCGCGCTAAGACTTCTCACTCAGAGTCAGAGTACCTTCCTGAACTCCGAATCACTCAAACACTCTTTTGGGGGGGAGGTTTGAACGAGTGCCAACTATACTACAAAGAACAAGTTCTTTGAAGCAAGTTTGACCTTGGCTTTTGGGTAAACAGAGGTTTGCCTAAGGTCTAAGATAATGTGTTTAATCAGCAGTGACTGATTTTGGCTTTGGAATTCTCTTCTTCGATTCAAGCTTTGGGGAGATTAAGCTTTAGACTAAGTAGCAATTTTGGCAGAGCTTCAGCTTATGTCGTTGAATCGGTGAAGGTTGAAGTGATCCTCGAGCGCTATTTGTAGGAGAACTCTTGAATAGATCTATTGGCGTAGAACGTCCTCAAGATTTCTTCCGTTGGAGAGCAATTCGAATTTGGGCTGAGGCTTCAATCTTCGAGGTTCCTTGTCTGGGTGGAAACGGCTCTATTGATGGACAGGAGATGTGACGTCTCTGAAAAGTAACCACCAGATAGGAATGACCTCTGTAGAGATAAGGAGATCCTGAGATCTCTGCATTTAATGCAGCTGTACTTTTTGAGTACGTGGCTTCATCTGAACGTTGGAAGATCAGTCCGAGGAGGAATATTCAACTGATACTTGACTTTAGTATCAGTCCACGGCACGCATTTAGTAATCAGTTCCTAACTGATTCTTCAACTGATACTTCAGTTGGTATCTGCAGTCTTCAGTCTTCAGTCCTTCGTTCTTCAGTCTTCAGTCTTCAGTCTTCAGTCTTCAGTCTTCGACACCACAAGCTAAACTAGAACCGAACTCTAACACTTGAGTTCAAAACAATTCTAGTCTATCACAATTACGACCTATGAATTTTGGTATCATCAAAACAAGGATTAGGATATTCCACAAGGTTCCCAACATAGAGAGCCAATGTGGGCTCTCCCATTTGGCTCACCATTGTGGGTTCTCTAAGTAATCGACGAAAAATAAAAGAAATCGACACAAGAATATAATGTGGTTTGGATCAATGATCCTACGTCCACGGGCCAAAGAAAACTGAGACTTTTATTGATCAATCAAGCTTTGATTAGAAGAGAGTACAGACTCAGAAACTTTCTATCGCTACAAACCCTAGCTTTGAAGAAGAGGATAGAAAAACAAATTCCCTCACTGTATTTTCTGGAAATTTCCTCACGACGTAGAAGACAAACAACAGTAGCTGGTTAGTTATAACTAAACTAACCAGATCATTCCCTTTAGATCTCAACCGTAAGCTTCAATCCAACAGCTACGATATAAGCACATATTTGCACAACTAAATCCTTCTGAGAAGCTTATTTGCAGATAAGGCCCTCCGACTTTGAAATCGTGCCTTTCTTTAGTTTTGAGAAACGACTTTACACAAGTTAAAAATAACAATTCTCCACCTAACTTGTGAAAAATCTAAATCCTCCAACAAAATAGTTTATCTGTGCAAGATCATATAAATTGGTCATTTATCTTTAAAATAGTTTGTTTTCGGAAAGAGATTAGTATCCTATATTTATTTTTCTATATTTATCATATAAATTGGTCATTTATTTTTCTATATTTAGATCACTTGTATACTATACCAGTCTTTGTTTCAGTTTACATTGGGGATTAGACTGGTTTTGACATTCATAGATTCACAATCTATTCTTCCATTTATTCTATGTTAAATATTATTACAAACACCATAAAGCAATGGAGAGTAGTCAATATCACATTTTTCCTTCACAATATTTAGATGTTTGATGGCCTATTCTTTCTCACCTCTAAATTGGATTTTTTTTAAATTAAATTTATTTATGGTCTGCATGCTTGTTGATTCTGTATTTGCAATGCTTCTTCTTTTGTACGAGTCCCATTCTTATATTAAGTGTATATTTTAGGATACTTGTTTAAATATTTATTTAAAGTGATACATCTTGTTTTTGTTTGTGTTTGTGATCAGCTTGAGAGAATAGTTGGATCTGCTGCTGCAAAAAGGATGATCGACTTAGATAGAGGTGTGTTTGTTTTTGCTTAGAATTTGTTTCAAGATGTTGATATCATCACAAGTGGCATGTTACCTCAACTTCGAGATTTCATATTGTTCAAGAAAATATTCAAGTTGTGACTGGATTCGAGTTTGACATTGCACAATTTTGAGACATTTATGCATATTACTACTTTGTCTTAGGGGGGTGTATTGGATTGAGATTCTGTAGGATTTTGAAAGAGTGGGTGCATTCAATCCAGACTTTTAAAAGTCCTTTAAAATTCAGAGGTATTCAATCCAGATTTTTTAAAGTCTTTTAAAATCCAGAGGTATTCAAACCAAAGTTTTTAAAGTCTTTTAAAATTAGATGGTATTCAACATTTCATGGATTTTAACAATTCATGAATTCTGATGGATTTATCAAAAAAAAAAAAAAATACAAAGGATGAAATTTGAGCTTCAGACTTGAGATTTTGATGGATTTCTCTAAACTCCACGCGGAGTCTATGGATTTCGAAAGTCCTTTAAAATTCATGGACTTTTTAAAGTCCTTTAAAATCCTACAGAATCCCAATCAAATAGACTTTCGAATAACCTTATACTCCATTCGTCTAATAAAAATAGTCATATATTTTCATTTAAAAATGTTCACAAAAAATAGTCCTATTCTATTTTCAGACATTGTCCACAACAAATTAATACTAGTACATATTATCTTTATATCAATTTATTTTATCTATTGTATCATACATGGTTAACTATTTAATCTGAAGTTCATTATTCACTAAGGTGTCATTTATCTACTTTAATACTTTATTTAAAGCGAGTTTCTTTTTTCTCTCATAATAAACTCAATCATAATTATTAAAATCTGTATCATTTTCTCATAGAATTATTTTTTACATGAAAGATAAGAGTATGTGTTTGTTTGTAACATAAAATGCAATTCTTTATGATCGTTTTAAAATTCACACGGTAATGGTATTCTTTACATAATCATGTTCCAAGAACCACAACATGATTGTGACACAATTAGCACAATCACAAATTACAAGATCGTGTTTATTAATTTATTATTACCATAAAGATCATATGTAGTTCACATGATGATGATATACAATACATAATGACCAACAAAATTATAGTACCATTTTTCATACAAAATATTTTTCTTGTTGTTCCCGAAATCACGAGCTTATTCTACTAAAGATAATGTGACAAAATCAATATGAACCTTGACATTCTAAAATACACGGTTCTCAAGAAGTAAGCCTTTTTAAACAATTGACAAAATTTTCATCTTTGTTGAAGATTGATTCTTCAAGACTTGTTCATGCATTAATATACTTCGGTTTCTTTGGATTTGAAAGTTGCATCAAACCAAGAAACTTACATATATAAAGAAATTAAAGGAGAAAAATAGGAGGGGAGGACAACTTGCTAGAAAAAAAACAAATAAAAAAAACAATGGGGCAATTTAAAATTGATAAAAAGACTTTTTCAAACTTTTAATTATTTATAGTCGTCCCCAATGAGACGACATCTAAGCGGTGCAAACTCATGTATTTGAATATCATAATCTAGGGTTCAATCCACAATTCTACTAGTGCTACTTAATTATGCTTCAACAATCATTTACTATTCATTGATAATACTCATTCAACAATGCATAATCGCAACCTGCAGTATCCCAGAGGCCAATTCTATTAAGCACTAATCATTGAAGCAATCTTCAAACAAAAATCAAGGCAAAACTTCCTACATTTCCCACTAGCAAATGGTTCAAGGATACACTAAATGATACAAGAAATATAGTCAAATCCTACTTTGAATTCCATGTTCTAAAAGTTGATCTATAATAACACTAAGTGATTTGTAAATATCCTCATGAGAATTCACAATAAATAACGAGTCCAATTGACCAAATAGAAAATAAGGTTCTAAATCTAATCTCCATGCGTGAAACTCAAAATATAGGGGTTATTGTCGGAAAATACCTAAAGATTGTCAATTTTTCTGATTTATATCATGACCTTGACAAATAATAGAAATGATCGAACAAGTGACATCTCTGATGAAGCATACTCATCATCTTCCATTCCATATGATGTGTGAAAACTCACACGACGCGGCTGGTTAGAGAATGTGAGCTCGATGGAATTCTTGACATGTAGAAACTTCTCATCATCAGCTTTCCGAATGCATAAATCTCTCAAAAGATCATGCATGTTGTAGCTCTTTGCTTTTCCATACCAATTACAACGTCTAACCGAAACTACATTCCTTTCTACAAGGGACTTTAAATAATCCTCTGCCTCATCCTCCAAACTTTTATCTCCATTTGATTTCACAAATCCTTCTGCTACCCACATCCATATGAGTCCTGAGGCCTTCATCTCGCAATCTTCGGGGAATGGTGCCATATAGAGGAAACATGTTTTCAAGTACTGATATCAAATAATTTTGGTTCGATTCGGTATTCGATTCGAATTTTTGATATTCGAATACGAAATTTTATGATTTGAATACGAATACAAATACTTTTTGCGATTCGTTTAGTTATCGAATACGATTTGAGAATCACGATATTCGATTCGGTATTGGAAATTATTCGATATACATATATATACTAAAAAATAAATAATAAAATAGATTTAAAGTATAATAAATAAAAAATACTAGTAATATTTATTAAAATAAAAGTGATTTACAATAATAGCATTGTTGATAGCTTCCGCATGCTTGCTTTATTTATTCAAATAATTCTAGTGAATTGAAATAGTACGACGTACTTCTATTAATTGAAGTATTATATAAGAGTTCTTATTGATGCTTGCTTTATTCAAATGCTTAGTAATGCTATCCAAACTTTTGAATATTAGTTATTATAATTTGGGAGTTGGATTTTTGAAACAGAAGAATACATTTTTAACATATATTATTGAATTTTAAGTAAATGTAATGTGCGTGATCTCCATATTATTTGAAATATTATTTTAGAATTTTTCTTTATTAAAATCGCGAATTGGATATATTCGAATTAAACTAAATAGTAGGAATTTTCTAATAAAATATTCGATTTAAATTGTATAACATACACTTGTGAAAAAATGAAACGAATATTCGATTCGATTCGAGTATTCGCGAATCAGTATACGAATCGAATATGAATAGTAAAATATGATTCGAAAGATATTCGAATACAGATTCGAATATGCAATTACTTTTACGAATATGAATTGAATCCAATGATATTCGATTCGATTCGGTTCGTTTACATCCCTAGTTTCAAGTGAAGCGGCAAATGGTTATAACTTAAGGATAGTATATTGGAGAATTGCTTGTCTGCTTCACCAATTGCAGCTCTTACATCGTTCCCAATATTCTCCCAAGCATATTTTAATCTCTCCACCTTAGACAACAACCCTCCAATCACATTGATAGCTAGAGGAAGCCCACCACAATCACTCGCAATCTTCTCTCCTATCCCTTGTAACTCATGAGCCCAATCCCAACTTGTTCCATTACAGAATCAAGTTCGTCGATATGTTCGTATAAAAATAAATAAATATACTAATGTTCATATAAAAATAAAAGAACATACTAATTTTCGTCGATATTTTCGTATAAAAATAAATGAACATACTAATGTTCGTTGATATGTTCGTCGATTTGTTCGTATAAAAACAAATAAACATACTAATGTTCATCGATACTGATGTGTGCGATTTAGTTGTCTAGATTCATGTTTATTATCGTGTGTTTTTATTTGATATTGCCCAAGTTCGTTGGTGTTTTGGCGCAGGAATTGCATGGATCGGAGTTGGAGACTCATGGATGAAGAAAGCTGAAGAATGGTGTGAATTTGATGAAGTTTGTGTGCTTTTGAAGAATGAATTAGAGATTGAGCTTGGAGTTAATTATTCTAGATTTAATTAAGCTTTTAAACTCTTGTGTTTTAATTACATTTGGGCTTTATTTTGTAATTTGCCCAATTATTAAGTGATAGACGGCCATGAAGGGATTTAATTCCCTAAACCTTATTTTTGTGCTCCACTTAGCCACCACATTAGGAATATATATAGGAATTAGTTTAGTTTTTTGAGGGACACGTTTTATTTTCTTAGATTAGGAGTTAGGGAGATTTAGTTTAAAACACTTTTACTTTAATTTGCTTAGGTTTTTTTATTAGCTTTTGACTTTTGCTATTATTTTATTCTTGGTACTTGGCGGCTAGTTGGAGATCAAGTGCAATAGACGAATTTTTCCTCTTTTAATTCTCATAGTGGTGATCTCTTATTTAATTCAATTGTAATGTTATTTCTCTTGTTTTATGTTGCTTATATTTATTTTATTGTTATTAGTTTAGTTATGAGTAGTTAAATCTTTAATTCGGCGAGAATAATGAAATACTGATTTAATACATGTGAGACCTAATTGTTCATATAATTGATTCTTGTTGATTTCGATTTGTTTTTTGTGTTTAAAGATAGTTCTGATTTAATTTAAGCTTGATCAACTTAGGATGAATTGGATTACAGTCAATCGGTTCCTGCCAATCCGTAAATGTTGGAATATGGCTGATCCGTGATAAAGCTACCATGTTCGTAGTAGAAATAAATTGGTGGATGAATTATTACTAGCGTCTCTAGGATAATTTATCTAAACTGAGTTCCTTCATCTTAAAGATATTAGAATATTAAATTTAGGTTTGGTGTCTCCAGCTAGGTTATATTTTAATAAGGGAAATAGCAGGTTTGGCGTCTCCAGCTGTCTATCGACACAGTAAGTAGGAATTGGGGTACGTCTGTTGCGTTCACGGTATCCTATAACTGGTTGGTTGATAGGGATTAATTAATTTTTGCGTCGATGATCAGAGATTGAATTAGTGTGGATTTATTCGAGTCGAGTTACGTTTTATTGATTATTTTCTAGAGTTATTTTATTTGATTTAATTTTCTTTCTTAGGTTAATTAATATTTTCTCTCAATTTAAGGCGTGGTGGCTACACCAAAATTTAGATCTGTAGGAAATTGATTGTAATTACCCGTTCTCTGTGGTTCGACCCTGCTTGCTACTAACTATACTAATTCTTAGCTATTGCAGGAATTATTTGGTGGAATACAACGTCCACCAAATTGGCGCCGTTGCTGGAGAACGATGCTGATTATTTTCTTTTTCCTATTTATTTATTTTCATTATTTTTATTTGTTTTCTTTTGTTGTTTATGAGTAGGATTTAAAAAAATAAAAAATAAAAAAAAAAGTCCAGGTTGAGAAAAGAGGCTAAGGCGAGGAAGCTGCGAAAACTGTCAGAATCGAAAATTGTTCTGTTTGTCCAAACAAAACTGTTTCTCAAAGCTGAACTCAGTGCCTCCACTGTTGAAGAGGATATGTTTGCCAAAACGGATCCTGACTCAGCAGAAACAGAAATCGAAGAGGATCCTGAATCTATTTTCATAACTGTGATTGATATTTCGGTTGATGATTTTGTTGAGAATTTCAGGGAAGAGGAGCTCGAGCAAGTTATTTTTAGTGTGCTGAATGATGAGGATGCTAAAATAGAGGAGAATGATGCTATTCGAGAGATTATCATGCAGTTGTACTCCACGGACGAAATTCCAATTCGCCACCTATCGAGCAGGATGCCCAAATCGACCATCACATAATCGATTATGCCATCTGTTGTGAAGCTATCCAAGGTAGACTTGAAAGAGGTAGGGTTTGGACACTATGCTAAGTGTGGTGGAGTTAACTGCAATTCTAGGATTTAATGGAAGGTTTGACCTAGTCAAAATTCCCCCTATCGTTTCCCTCTCAATTCCACCTCTTCCAAAACCACTCTAGAACCGCCGCAGCAGCCACACACCTCCAACCTGCACCCGCCGCTGCTCTCCAATTCCACAATCCAACACCTCCATGTTCCGACCATCATATCTTTTCATCTGCATCTGGAAATCATCACCACCAGCTTCCATTATCGCCCTCCATCTCCATTCGCATCTCTTCTCCTGAAACACCGCCGCCGTGACCCCCTCTAGAACCACCGCCCTCCGCCCTCTGCCGGCATCTCCACAAGGCAGCGTACACGGTGATGTCCTTCTCTTGTGTTTGATTTTTCTTTTTGTTTCACTTTGTCTTGTGTTTTTGTTAGTATTTTGTGTGCATCCCTTTTTTATGCTTTTTCTTGTTTGCTTGAGGGCAAGCAACGTCTAAGTGTAAGGATGGGGATGTGTCTTTGTTTTTGTGTGTCTATGTTGAGTCACTATGTTGTCTTGCATGTTAGTCAAGTGAGTGTTGGTTTGTTAGTTTTGTGTATGCATGCTGCCAAGTTGCACTTTGTGATGAAGCAGATGACTTGATACTTTTAGAATTGAATAATTGTGATTTTATGGATGAATCTTTATTAGATGAAAATTGGGATGACGAAGAAAGGCAATAAGTGAGTAAAAACCACACATAAGTGAGATATGAGCTTAATAGAGTAGAGCACTCTCTACTATATTTATTTTTGAGTGCTTTAATGTTCATGAGGTCGTGATATTAAGTGTGTCATATGTGACAAATGATAAAAGGCACTAGGAAAGCCCATTTGGCCTGCGTTTCATTGCCTACCCATACATTAACCCCTAGTGAGCCAGTTTTGAAGCCTTGACCATTTGTTCTTATTAGTCACTAAATAATTAGCCAAGACCTGTTTTGGACTCTCTCTTTGGCCCAGTGATGCATGTCTAATTTTGAACTTCATTCCATTAATTACTAGAGAACCTTAAGCTGTGTTACATGTGCCGTTTGCCCAAACTGCTGTTTTGTGCTAGATGATAAGGATCTGTGATCCGTTTGACCAAACAGTGGCAGTGATTTCAGATTGTGTTTGGAAGACGATTTGTGGGGATATTATGGAAATAATTGTTGCATGTTGAGGAGTGACATAGAAAAAAATCAGAAGGGTACTTCTGTATAGAAAAAAAAATAAAAAAAAAGAAAGAAAGAAAAAAAAAAGAGAAAAAAAAGATGTTGCACCAGTTTGAGTTGAGCAAGTAGTATCATTGTTATTGATGGAGTTTTTCCCCTAAGTTTAGTTGCTTTCTTTCTTTCTCTATGAACTTGAAATTTTGGATGATGGTTTGTATTAGATGTGTACACTTTGATTTTCATTGCTTGAGCCTAGGAACCCCTTTGATCCGTCCAATCTTATGAATTGTCCCTAGCCCCATTACGCCAAATGAACAAAGTCCTTTTTGAGTCACTATTTGACCGCGACATATCATGACTGAGTGGATCTTTTCTTGTATGTGTGAATGTCCTTAATTGCAATCTGAGCGTATGAATGAAGTCGTGAGTTGTACTTGTTATTGCCTGATTTTGACTAATTTGATGATAGAGATGCATTCTTGAGATTCTAAATTTTTCATTTTGAAGGTTGAGAGTTATTTATAAATTACTTGGTTCATCTTGGCAGTTTAAGTTACAAGCTAGCTGTTGGCATTTACTTGGCGGTTGTGTTTTCGAGTCTCACCTCTTATCTTCCATATTTCTTTTTCCTTTCCGTGTGTTAGTATGTCGAGTCGGGGGAAGGTCGTGTCTAGATAGTTATTTCCACTTTTGAGTCTTTTCTTCACTTCATACTTGAGGGCAAGTGTGATTCAAGTGTGAGGAGATTTGATGTGTGCGATTTAGTTGTCTAGATTCATGTTTATTATCGTGTGTTTTTATTTAATATTGCCCAAGTTCATTGGTGTTTTGGCGCAGGAATTGCATGGATCGGAGTTGAAGACTCATGGATGAAGAAAGCTCAAGAATGGTGTGAATTTAATGAAGTTCGTGTGCTTTTGAAGAAGGAATTAGAGATTTGGCTTGAAGTTAATTATTCTAGATTTAATTAAGCCTTTAAACTCTTGTGTTTTAATTACCTTTGGGCTTTATTTTGTAATTGGCCCATTTATTAAGTGATAGACGACTGTTGGGAACTTAATGAAATATCCTAATCCTAGTTTTGATGATACCAAAATCAATAGGTTTCACTTGTAATAGACTAGAACTGTTCGAACTCAAGTGTTAGAGTTCTTTTTCTAGTTTAGTTGTTGTTCTGAAGACTGAAGACTGAAGAACGAAGGATTGAAGACTGAAGACTGAAGATGCCGACTGATGTAACGATTAAGGCAAAGTCAAATACTGATATTTGACTTATCAGTCGAAGGATCAGTTTCGACTGATTACTTAATGCACGCCACGTGGATTCAGCGGACTGCTACTAAAATCAAGTATCAGTTAAACATTCTTCCTCGGACTGAACCTCTAACGTTCAAAGGAAGCCATGCACTCCAGAAGTATAGCCGCATTAAATGCAGAGATCTCAGGATCGTCCTTTTTCTGCAGAGGCCATTTCTTTTTGGTGATCACCTTTTCAGAGATGTCGCATCTCCTGCTCTTCAAAGTAGCCGTTCTCACCAAACAAGGAACCTCGAAGATTGAAGCCTCAGCCCAAGTTCAAATTACTCTCTAACGGAAGAAATCTTGAAGACCATCTCCACCAACGGCTCTATTCTAGACGTTTCCTATAAATTGCGCTCGAGGATCACTTCAATCTTCACCGATTCAACAACATAAGCTGAAACGCTGCCGAATTCGTTACTCAGCAAAACCAAACCTCCCAAAAGTTTGAATCGAAGAAGAGAATCACAAAGTCAAAAATCAGTCACTGCTGATTACATACATTCTCTTAGAACTTAGGCAAATATTGTATATCCAAAGCCTAGGTAAAACTGACTGCAAAGAACTTGTTCTTTGTGGTTTAGTTGACAAGCTTTCAAACCTCTTTTCAACGAACCGAATTGAGTGTTTGTGTCGAAAAGGAGTTCAGACCAGTGTTCTGTCTCCGTGAGATCTTAGTCCCCAGTGCGCGCTAGGAGAGAGAAATCCAACCCAGTGTGTTGGTACTGAAGATAGGATCTTCAGTAGTCTTATTTTGTTGTGCACCCGCAAACACACGTTCAGGTTTGTTGTGCACCCGTAAGCATACACATCGGTTTGATGTGCACCCGTAAGCACATGCCCAGTGAAGTTGTTGGTCTGATCAACCGACCGTGGATGTAGGAAGTGTTTTCCGAACCACGTAAAAATCTCTGTGTTATTTACAGCTTTCAGCACTTACCTTCTTACTTGTGCTCTTACCTTCCTAAACTGAAAACTGATTAATTGTAAAGAGAAACTTAACTGTTGACAACGTGATTAATATCACAGGCTATTTCGAAATAAAAGTTTTCCGCTGCGTGTGTTATCAGTCTAACTGATCTATCTTCTGATAGTTAGTAAGATTCATAACATCTCTCTGTTTATCAAACTCGACTGAAGCCTTACGTGTATCAGATAAAGTCTTTGACTTAACTGATAACTCCTTACTGAAGAGTGTTCGGTATCAGTCGTCAACCCTGTTTTGACAAAATTCTTTTCAGTAAACAGGTTGAGTCAGTTTGTATTTAAAGTTACATTTTATCAAAAAATAGCACATAGGTGTATTCTCCCCCCATACACTTATTCGAGACCCTCCGGACCTAACAACGGCCATGAAGTGATTTAATTCCCTAAACCTTATTTTTGTGCTCCACTTAGCGGCCGCCACATTAGGAATATATATAGGAATTAGTTTAGTTTTTTGAGGGACACATTTTATTTTCTTAGATTAGGAGTTAGGTTTTCTTAGATTAGGAGTTAGGGAGACTTTGTTTAAAACTCTTTTACTTTAATTTGCTTAGGTTTTTGATTAGCTTTTGACTTTTGCTATTATTTTATTCTTGGTACTTGGCGGCTAGTTGGAGATCAAGTGCAGTAGACGAATATTTCCTCTTTTAATTCTCATAGTGGTGATCTCTTATTTAATTCAATTGTAATGTTATTTCTCTTGTTTTATGTTGCTTATATTTGTTTTATTGTTATTAGTTTAGTTATGAGTAGTTAAATCTTTAATTCGGCGAGAATAATGAAATACTGATTTAATACCTGTGAGACCTAATTGTTCATATAATTGATTCTTGTTGATTTCGATTTGTTTTTTGTGTTTAAAGATAGTTCTGATTTAATTTAAGCTTGATCAACTTAGGATGAATTGGATTACAGTCAATCGGTTCCTGCCAATCCGTAATTGTTAGAATATGGCTGATTCGTGATAAAGCTACCATGTTCGTAGTAGGAATAAATTGGTGGATGAATTATTACTAGCGTCTCTAGGATAATTTATCTAAATTGGGTTCCTTCATCTTAAAGCTATTATAGAATATTAAATTTAGGTCTGGTGTCTCCAGTTAGGTTATATTTTAATAAGAGAAATAGGCAGGTCTGGCGTCTCCGGTTGTCTATCGACACGGTAAGAATGAATTGGGGTACGTCTGTTGCGTTCACGATATCCTATAACTGGTTGGTTGATAGGGTTAATTATTTTTTGCGTCGATGATCAGAGATTAGTGTGGATTTATTCGAGCCGAGTTACCTTTTATTGATTATTTTCTAGAGTTATTTTATTTGATTTAATTTGCTTTTGTTGAGAAATCAACTCTAAATACGAGCTGAAAACTCTTGTAATCTAATCAAGATTTGAACTAAAAATGAAAATGAAGAAGGCAAAACAGAATTGAAGAACACACGGATTTTTAAGTGGTTCGATCTATATAGATCTACATCCACTGTAGAGCTCTCTTTTCACTAATCAACAACAAGAATCAAACCAATACAACACAGCTAAAGAAATTGAAGAAAAACAGCAAACACTAAGCCTAATCGCAAGACTCTGCACTCTCAATTTTCCTCTCTCTTTTGCTGCACTTTTACCACTCAATCACAGAGAATAAAAGAAATAATGAGAAATGTAGCTAGAAAATACAATATATATACTGCCAGTAGAAAGTAATCTCAGCCGTTGAAGATAAAAAAAAACCGCAAGATTCACTGCATGAAGAAAGCTGCTGGAGTCGGTTTGGTATAACTGACTTTGGCTTCTTCCTTCTAATTTTGCATTTGAGTCCTTCTTCAGCTGATATTTGCAACTAACTCCTTTTTATATATGACCTGTACTTACCAATCACCACACACTACAAATCTCCACCTTGATTGTTAAGTAATGAAAAATATAACCTGAGAAACTCTGAGAATTACCTTTAGAGCTTCCCAGTGAGCTTTTCCTGGATTTGCCATGAACCTGGAAGCTACACTAATGGAGTGAGCTAAATCTGGTCTGGTGCAAACCATGGAGTACATAATGCTGCCAACTACATTGGCATATGGCACTCTACCCATTTCCTGCCTATCTTTTTCAGTTTCTGGTCTTTGAGATTCAGAGAGCTTAATATGTTGTCCTAAAGGAACACTAACAGGTTTGGCTTCATGCATATTGAACCTTAGTAACACCTTCTTGATATAATCTGACTGAAACAGAAATAACTCACCCTTGCTTCTATTTCTCAGAATATCCATACCTAAGATCCTTCTAGCTTCCCCCAAATCCTTCATATCAAATTCTGAACTCAAAGATTTCTTAACCTTTTCTATTTCAGCTCTAGACTTACTAGCAATAAGCATATCATCTACATATAGGAGGAGATATACCAGACCCTGATCCTTAGTCCTTTTAAGATAAACACACCTATCAAAGTAGGACCTATGAAATCCTATACTAGTCATAAACTCATCAAAACGTTTGTTCCACTGCCTAGGACTTTGTTTAAGACCATATAGGGATTTTTGAAGTAAACACACTTTAGAATCTTGACCATCAACTATGAATCCCTCTGGCTGGTTCATAAAGATAGTTTCTTCAAGATTTCCATTTAGGAAGGCTGTTTTTACATCAAGTTGGTGAAGTTCTAGATTAAACTGAGCTGCTATAGCTAGGAGTATCCTTATTGAACTATGTTTCACTACAGGAGAGTAAATCTCATTAAATTCAATACCCACTCTTTGGGTAAAACCCCTAGCCACTAATCTAGCCTTATACCTAACAGTCTCTTTCCCATTAACTAACTCTATTTTCCTCTTGTAAATCCACTTACAACTAACACACCTCTGTGTCTTTGGCCTGCTCACTAACCTCCAAGTATTATTCTTAACAAGAGAATCTATTTCCTCTCTCATTGCTTCTATCCAGAAATCCTTTTCAGTACAACTAACAGCCTCTTTGTAAGTTCTAGGTTCCTGGTAGTTTATATTCTCAGCAATATTAAGAGCATATGCTATAAGATCAGCATGACCAAACCTATCTGGGGGTTTAATGCTTCTCCTAACTCTATCTCTAGCTAGTTGATAGGTTCTGAGATTATCATCTGCAGTAAAGTCTGCTACTTGCCCTTCTTCCCATTGTTCTGTCTCTTGTTCTTCCTCAGAATGAACACCATCTGATTTATCATTTCCAATTTCTGCATCTGAAAACTCCACCTCCACTGTTGTAGTATCTGCAGGAGTTGAGAGTTTAAGATATGGCATTACATCCTCTCTAAAGATCACATCTCTGCTAACTAATGCCTTTCCTTTCCTAGATTCAATGCACCATAGCTTATAACCTTTAACACCAGTGGGATATCCAATCATCACACATTTGATTGCCCTAGGTTCTAGTTTATCTTGTCTAACATGTGCATATGCCAAACACCCAAAACTCTTCAGAAAACTGTAGTTTGGAGGCTGTCCTGACCACCTTTCATCTGGAGTTTTAAACTCCACTGCTGAAGAAGGACATTTATTTATAAGGTAGGCTGCTGTTGTTACTGCTTCACCCCAGAATCTAGCAGGTAACCCTGAGCTGTACAACATACATCTGACTCTCTCAAGAAGGGTTCTGTTCATTCTTTCTACTACTCCATTCTGTTGGGGATTAGAGGGAACTGTCCTGTGCCTTTTGATACCTTCTTGTTTGCAGAATTCTTGAAACTTTTTTTATATGAACTCGAGTCCATTATCAGTTCTCAAACACTTAAGTTTACAGCCCTTTTCAGTTTCAACTTCTCTGCACCACTCAACAAATTTATCAAAAGCATCTGATTTGTTTTTAATAACATATACCCAAACTTTTCTTGAATAGTCATATATTAAAGACATAAAATAATTCCCTCCCCCAATAGTAGAAGTTTTAGATGGACCCCATAAATCACAGTGAACATAATCAAGAGGCATTTTAGTTATCAGCTTACTTTTAGAGAAATGAAGTTTCTTACTTTTCCCTAATATGCATTGTTCACAATTCTTTATGCTAGTGTCCTGATTTATTTTCAACAGACCTTGTTTCTTTAATTCATTTAGTCCCCTCTCACTAACATGTCCTAATCTCACATGCCAGATATTTGCATCATCAGTGACAGCATTATCAGATTGTCCAACAATAGTTTTAGCAACAAGATGATATAGACTGTGTTTTCTAACACCTTTCAAAACAATCTTATTGGCCTTAGTCACTAACAGATTTCCTTCAGATGAACTAAATTCATATCCCTTTGCTTCTAAAGAACCAAGAGATATGAGATTCCTTTTTAATGTAGGAATGTACCTGACCTCCTTGAGCAACCTTATGGAGCCATCATGTAGTTTAAGCTTGACTGTTCCAATGCCTTTCACTGAGCAGATTTGATCATTCCCAAGAATCACTGAGCCTTGATCCTCCACCTGCAAATCAGTGAACAAAGATTTAATGTAACACATATGAAAAGAGCACCCTGAGTCAAGAATCCAGTTATCGCCCAGTTTTGAAGCTAGTATATTGAGAGCTTCTATTTCTTGACATTTCTCTGCAATGTCTGTTGTATCTGCATTTGCAGGAGCTTTCTGTGCTTGTTTATTCTTCCAGCTGAAACAATCTTTCTTAATATGGCCAGGCTTTTTACAATAGTGGCAGGTCCTTGTCTCTTTTCCATCCTCCTCTTTAGATTGAGAATTTCCTGCCTTCTTGTTGTCCTTCCAGGGCTTCTTTTGTTTTCCCTTTGAAAACTTGCCTTTCACATTGAGACTTTCATTTGCAGCTGCTCTTTTGGTTTCTGCAGCCTTTTGAAGTTCCTTAGCTCTTAGTGCATTCTGCACTTCCTCCAAAGTAATGGAGCTTTCTCTACCATAGACAATAGCATCTTTCAAATTATCAAAAGATTTTGGTAGAGCATTCAGCAGGAGAATAGCCTTGTCCTCATCTTCAAGGCTGACTTCAACATCTTCTAAGTCATCTACAGCTTTTGTAAACTCATCAAGTTGGTCAAGAATACTCTTATCTTCTACCATCTTGTATGAGTAAAGCCTCCTCTTCATATAGAGTCTATTAGCCAAAGACTTAGCCATGTAAAGAGACTCTAATTTGGCCCAAACCCCTGCTGCAGTATCCTCCCGAGCTACTTCTCTTAGAACCTTGTCTCCTAGACACAATATGATGGCACTGTGTGCCTTCTGCATCATTTCTTGATGCTTCTCCTTATCCTCCTCCTTTGGAGCTTTCTTGCTATGTAATGCCCCAAGCAAACCCTGTTGAGTTAGGATAGCTTTCATTTTCAATTTCCACAGAGCAAAGTCATTTTTGCCTGTGAACTTCTCAGTATCGAACTTCGCAGTTGCCATACTTCGATTTCCTGTTGATTCTTGCGTTGAAAACAAGATTCCTCTACCGTCTTCTTTCCCGTGATCTTCGCTTCCCACCGGACGGCGCCATTTGTTGAGAAATCAACTCTAAATACGAGCTGAAAACTCTTGTAATCTAATCAAGATTTGAACTAAAAATGAAAATGAAGAAGGCAAAACAGAATTGAAGAACACACGGATTTTTAAGTGGTTCGATCTATATAGATCTACATCCACTGTAGAGCTCTCTTTTCACTAATCAACAACAAGAATCAAACCAATACAACACAGCTAAAGAAATTGAAGAAAAACAGCAAACACTAAGCCTAATCACAAGACTCTGCACTCACAATTTTCCTCTCTCTTTTGCTGCACTTTTTACCACTCAATCACAGAGAATAAAAGAAATAATGAGAAATGTAGCTAGAAAATACAATATATATACTGCCAGTAGAAAGTAATCTCAGTCGTTGAAGATAAAAAAAAACCGCAAGATTCACTACATGAAGAAAGCTGCTGGAGTCGGTTTGGTATAACTGACTTTGGCTTCTTCCTTCTAGTTTTGCATTTGAGTCCTTCTTCAGCTGATATTTGCAACTAACTCCTTTTTATATATGACCTGTACTTACCAATCACCACACACTACAGCTTTCTTAGGTTAATTAATATTTTCTCTCAATTTAAGGCGTGGTGGCTACACCAAAATTTAGATCTTTGGGAAATTGATTACAATTACCCGTACTCTGTGGTTCGACCCTGCTTGCTACTAACTATACTAATTCTTAGCTATTGCAGGAATTATTTGGTGGAATACGACGTCCACCAGATACGTTCGTCGAAATAGATCAGGTCCCAGAATGGAAAGAGAAGAATTTCCGGGATTTGTTAAATAAATGCTAAGCACACCTATTTTTAATTACATGAAAAATTAAATTCGGATGCAATCTGGATTGTTGATTGTGATTCAATGAATGGCATTGATTTGGTCTTTGTTTTCTATATAGGGGAATGGTTGTCATAGAATGCAACTCTCTATATATATATAGGGGCTCACTCCAGTGAGACCCCCTATTTTTTGTGTAACATGAGGACAATAAATAATTCATATAATACTAATGAATAAGACGTATAACTAACGAACAAGATGTATATACTGATGAAAACAAAATTTTAAAAATTGGTAATGAATAAGACATATGTACGGATGAACAATGCATTATATACTAATGAACAATGCAGCATTGAACCTATAAAGTTACTGCATTCACTATGAAATTAACTTCATTAGTGAAAAAATGGGGAAAAAAACAAAGATTTGCCATCAATGAGATTCAAATTCAAGTGCTGCATCAATCCATCTAGGTGATGTATATACTGTAAATCTTAAAATTCTATAGGCTAAAAATAGTTCTCAGATTGACAGTAAAAAAAAGTTCTCATTTGAACCTCCTCCGATATAAACCTCACAGTAGCCGAAGTTTCATCCTTCGACTTTTCAGCATGCATATTATCCAAACAACTCTTATTATTATTTTGGCCTCCTACATATTTCACAACCAAAACAACTGATAAAGAAAAAAGTAAACAGAAAAGGTCACTTTTCATATTGGTGACTCTTTTCCACAACCCCTTTTATACAAAAGCAATCAAAAATTAAAACCCTACACTTCTTCTCCTTGAAGTGCAACTAACTTATTAAAAAAAAAAGAAAAAAAAACATTTAATGGCAAACTAGGTCATCACCTTCTTCCAACTCAATTCCTTGGTCAGCAAGTCTCTTCTCCTTGTACACATACCTTTTTGCGCAAAATAAAAATATCGCCAAATTGAAGACACTCAGAATCATCAAGAGCCAATAGAAATCGTAAAGCCGGCCTTGGTTAAGGTTATCAGCTAACCACGGTTTCTTCAAAGTCACCTTATGGATAATGGTGACTAATGTGGAGCTCAAAAAGAACCCTAATGCCAATGTGCTTAGAAACAAACCCGTGCTCATTGTTTTCATCCCTTTAGGACACTCCCTCAGGAAGAAATCAAGCTGCCCGATGTACGTGAACGCCTCCCCCGACCCCACCAGCAGGAACTGTGGGACCAAGACGAAGACAGTCAGCGGCACAGTGGCCTCGCTGCCGTGTGACTGGGCCACCCGGAGCCGCTTAACCTCAGTCAACGCTGCCGCCGCCATGGCCGCGATGGATAGAACTAGACCGACGGCAATTCGTTGGAGGGGGGTGAGCCCGTGGGGGTTCTTCAACAACTTCCGACATATCGGGGTGATGATCCGATCGTAGATCGGGACAGTCAGAAGGATGCTGGCGACGAAGAAGACGGTGAGGGACGCTGCCGGGATCTCGAATCCGCCGATGTGGCGGTCCAAGGTTGTGGCTTGGGACACCGAGAATGTTGTCATTTGGGCATAGACGGTCCAAAACATTATCGTTGTGGCCCATGTTGGTAGCATTCTTATCACCATCTTAACTTCTTCAACATCTGTTAACGTCGACAGATACCATTTGCCTTTCACTATGGACTCACCATCGTTTATTGCTGCCTTGTCCAGGAAACTGCAATAAAATTAAGTAATCACATCATGATTTGTTTAATCAAAGCTTGTTTTTACGCAGTTTAATTAAGGTATGACTAGAAGAGATGAAATTAGAATGATACATGATGGAAAAAAAATTATAGTAGAGTTATTTTTGTAAAATGATTGTTGTTTATAATCTCTTTAAAAATTTATTTTACCAAACACTTTTTTTTTTGACTTGGGGGAGTTGGGCAGTGGGGTTTGAACCTGAGACCTCACTGTTCACACACAGGAGGTCGCACCGCTTGGTGTCCCCTTGAGGACTTTACCAAACACTTTTAAAAAGCTTATATGCTCCTAAACAACTTATAAATTGTTTTAAAAAGCTTAAAATAAGCTCAGCCAAACACTATGAATTGAAAAAGACATCACATGTATCTTGTCTATCTTGAAATAAATATTATTTCCAACATCAAATCAAATGTATCAAGAAAGTTGATAATTTTCTTTTTTTACCTCTAGTTATTAAATGGAAAACAAAAATAAATAAATAAAGAATTTGTAATGATGACAAGAGCAGAATTTGAAGTTTGCATCATTTTATCATGGAGCTAGTCATAAAATAAGACACTTATTTATGAGATAAAATTTATCTTCAAATAAGACATGCATGCTTATTCAGGCACTGAGCAACGATCTAGTGAGAGACAGACTGATATATTGAAAGTTTATATAGGTATATAATTTTTCCTATATATATATATATATTTATTTATAAACACTACATCAAGTCATCAATCAAGACATATGGAGGTTGGCCACACGTTATGATAAGCTTCCAACTGGTTCAACGACTCTCAACCCCTCATCATTTTTTGTCATCTCATGAATTATGTCATTTTTTTCTGCTAATAATACAACACTCCCTACCAAAAGAGATGACTCTTTGCATCAACTTGATCCTTACTAGACACAATTTCTGCAACTTATAATATATCATCTAGGGGATATTTTATGCTACACATATTAACCAAATATCCATCATTTTAACTTCTAGAAATAATGAAATGATTGTATATACCTTACCTAGTCACGAGTGAGTACAAAAAAGAGGGAATATCTTAAAATTAAAATAGACTCACTCTTTTCATTATCATAAGAAATCTATCTGCAGGAATTCCATGGTCTCCAAATGATTATTAATTCTTTATATCATATGATAATTTCGGTTCAGGCAATCAGATCAAACTGATCACTACTCATAATTTTGGCGGTGTGAGATCCTATTTGTAAACAGCGAGGTCTAGCAAACTCCACCGATTTCCATACCCCAAGTCAAAAAAAAAGTAAGAAAAAAAAGTCAAAAGAAACAATTAATGGAGATTTATTCGCTACATGGCTATATTGTTTATTGTACCTTTATTATGACCATAAATAGGAAACAAATTCTTCACCGGTTAGCCACTAATAAGGGTGGCAGAAAAATAATTACTCGTTTCCTTTTTTTTTTTTTTATTAATTATAGGGAAGTGGAAATGATAGAGTTTGAATTTTGAACAGAGTTATATCACTTAATTAAAGGTCCCTTAGAGACATACTTACTCGTTCTTAAAACCAGTAAAATAAAATACTACTTTTAACTGGTTAGTTTGGTTAAAAACACGAAATAATTAATTAACTCTTTTACGATCACTACAAAAAAAGTTTCTACTAGTGACATGAGATTTGGTAGCTATTATGCATGTCACAATAATTAGTGACATTTGAAAATGTAACTATTAGTGATTAGCTACACCATCAAATGCCACTAATTTTTATGATACACATAATAGCTACCAAACCTCATATCACTAGTGGAAATTTTTTTTGTAGTGGATAGAATATATGATAAGAATGAAGCATGACAGGAAAAGGTAAACAATCACATAGATAAATAAAACAACGCAGACAGTTAGTTACAGTTAGGAACCTATTCAGACAATGAAGTAGGACAAGACAGAATATGGAATCAGAAATGAGATAATATATCAAGATAGTAATTTTTTTTTTTTTTCATATTGTAAAGTAAAAAAATAAATATTAGCCATTTTTTAAACTTAAAATACTTTTCTTTTATCTTTAATTCAGAATTACCCTTACTACTAAGAAGTTTCGTGATTGTAAATTAAATAAGGTTAATTGACAACTAAAAAGTTTGATGATTGTGAATTATAAGAAAAATAAGAATAATTTACGATATAGATGTTTTATTATTGTAATTACTACTCCCTCTGTCTCACTCTAATAAGTTTATTTTTTTTAGGACGTTCCACTAAAATGGGCTCGTTTTCCATTTTGAACAAAAAAATGATTGGTGTGGACAACACCATTTTCCTACTAAAAGTAAGTTTCTTAATCTTCATACCCAAAAGAAGTGAGCCGATTAGAATGAGACTAATGGAGTATAATTTTAAGGTTAAAATTGTATAAGTCACAATTTCTTTAACTTTTTTTTAATCTAAATAATCAATACTATATTTTATCTTTACAATAGCACCCAACAATTTTATTTTATAACAAAAATGGAATTTAAATAAAACAACTCACCGGAACTCCTTGCTGTGGGGCAACATCTGCTTCTTCTTCTTGCTCTGAGTTTGAGCGGCGGCGGGGATGTCATCGACGTCGAACAGAAGCGCAGGGTCGGAGGGCAGGTCAAGGTGCCTCTTCCTCCATGCGGCGACGAAGACGGCGGCGATCTGCGTGAGCGGGCTGCCGGCGAGCTTCTTGAAACGGTAGCGCCTGGTGCCCGAGAGGAACACCACCAGCCCGAAAACAATGGCGCAGGCGCAGATCCCATACCCCCATTCCCTCCCTACGTTATCTTGAATATAAACCAGAATCGTCACCGCTGCCAGCGATCCCGTGTTGATGAAGAAGAAGAACCAGTTGAAGAATTTTATCATCTGCTTCCTCTCCTTCCCGTCGGACTCGTCGAACTGATCGGTGCCGAAGCCCGAGACGCTCGACTTCAGGCCTCCGGTGCCGAGGGCCGTCAGGTATAGGGCTAAGTAGAGCACCGTGAACTGCTTCCCGCTCGCCGGAATGCACGTCTCGCTGTTCGGGGTGCACTTCGGCGGCCGGAGACTCGGGATGGTCGTTGAGATTGTCAGTAGGGTCACTCCCTGATGATCAACATCATATATTCAGAATTTATACTTTTTGAAGATGAATTTAATGTATTTGTTTGTTTTAATCTACGAAAATTACTTGTTGGACTCCCGCTACTTTGGAGATTATTCAATTCTCAACTGTGAATTTTGCATCATCTATTTAATTTAATTATTGGAATGAGCTTCTCCGATTTTCCTCTTCGCAGGAATTTTCTAGTAATATCAAATTATGAAGAAAAATTTAGTACGACGACGAAACCAACTAGGAAGGTCTTCTTCTTTTCTTTCTTTATGTGATAATATCGAGAAAAACCAACAAGAAAATTATCATCAATCTATTATTTATGATATACAATTGGATATATCATATATGTGCTCACCGTAGCTTGAACCGTGGCGAAGATGCCTATGGTCAAGTACCTGCAAACCAAAATATCTGTGAGAATTTGAAGGCATATTACAATTAGGAGAGAAATTAAAATCGAACCTTCCTAGGAAAGTATCAGCTATGAAGCCGCCGAGCAAGCACAGCATGAAAGAAGTGCCGAGAAAGTTGGTAACATTGTTGGCGGCGGCGGCATTGCCGAGATGCATGGTTCCGGTCAAGTAAGTGACGAGGTTCACCGCGATGCCGAGCGTCGTCAGCCTCTCGAAGGCCTCCACCCCTTATCGCATCACAACATAGGATTAGGTTACAGTGAGTCGTAGTAAGGCAATGGTGGGATAAAATAAAAGAAATTAGGTACCGAGAATCATGGCGGCGCTGGTCCAGCCGCCGGAGGCAGATTTGAGGGAGGGGCGGCCCTTGTAGTCCCAGGCGTCGGGGAGGGTTTCGCCGGCGTCGATATTTGTTTGCGGAAGCACCGAAGCCATTTCTGTTCAATTATTATTTATTTTCTTTGGTTAATATATATATGTATATGTAAAATGGTCTAAGCAAAGAGTGGAGCAAAGGATTCCTTAATTAAGCTCTTCTCTTTGGTGAGGGGTGGATTTCGAAGGGTGTAGAGGTGTTTCCTTTTATAGCTGTGGTTTTGTGTGTTTATGCAATTTTTTTATAGATATTTATATTTAATTTATTTTTATTTTTTGGGGGTGGGAGGGGGAGGTGTTCTTTAATAATTGGGCACGTCACCCTTGCTAATTAGGTTCACTAATTTTTTAGTATGTGAGTTATCTGGGTTCATTGGACCAATGCGAATTATTGATTGCAGGAATTGATAATTTATAAGTTCGATGTAGTCTTTCACAAAGTTCAACTATAATTGTGTGATCAGAGCTCTTCCACACATAGTTATCCATCTCCCATTGCTACAAAATGTACGTATTTTCGCTCGTAACTAAAAGACAACAATAAAATACTATATTTCCACTAACGTTTGTAATGGTTTAATTTGCAAGGTGAATGAAATTTGAATCTTCCAATGCTTTTTAAATTCACTTTGAGTCGTCTCTTTTCGTGTCTTTGTGTCCTATTTGTTTTAAATTTATTAATCGTAGCAACTGAACAATTCTCCTCAGCATGAAAAAAAGAATAAAAAACTTATCACTTTTTCATTTTCCTTTTTTCTTTTGTTATCTCAAGAAAATGTAATGACCATTAACCGGATTATGAATGTATAATTATTGAAAGCATAAATGATGGAACAATTAACCGAAAATTGAAACTGAGAAAATAATATAAATTTAATTTGCCACTGGCCACCAGGTCCTCACTTAAGTGAAGTGACCCGGGTTCGATCCCTCTTGGGAGCCGAATTGGAGATTGGAGATATAAGGTGGATTTGGTGAATGGGAGAGATAAGGTGGTTCTTGGAATGGATGTGGAACTAACTACTAACATCTAACATGACTTTGCCCGATCAAAAAAAAAATATATATATATATATATATATAAATTTAATTTGCTCATTAATAACACGTGAACACATGTTTCTATCATTTTCTTTGTGAAAAGATAGTTTCCAGCCACTCAATAAATATACATATGTATGTATATGTATAGCTAGAAGGAGCACCTTATCACTATAAAAAAATTCATAATTGAAGATGGACTTAACTACGGAAATGAAGTTGTAGCTAAAAATGTGGCGTTAACGATGGATTGTCGACGGATTAACGACGGCTTGTCAACGAAATTTTGTCAATATTAATCCGTTGTTAATCCGTCAACAATCCATTGTTAATTAATATTTTAATTTAAAATTAATTATATTTTAATTACTATTTCATTGTTAATCCATTGTTAATACATATTTTAATTTATAATTAATTTTATTTTTTAATTTTTATAGTTAATCCGTCGTTAATTAATATTTTAATTGAAAATTATTTTTTTTCTTTGTTAAACCGTCATTAATTAAATTTTAATTTATAATTATTATTTTTTTGTTTCCATCGTCTCCATCGTTAGTAAATATTTTAATTTATAATTCATTTTATTTTTTAATAATTTTATTTTTTTTAAAAAAATTTGAATTTATAATTTTATAATTATTTTTTATTTTTTAATAATTTTATTTAAAAATTATTTTTTATTTATTTTTAATTTAAAATATATATTTTAATTATTTACGTCGTTAATTACTATTTTTATATTTTTTAATTTTGAAATAATTTCGAATTTAATTTAAAAAATTATTTCATTTAATCCGCGTTTTTAAAATTCCATTTTGAAAATTACTATTTGAAAATAATTTTTATTTCGCTATATAATTTTAATATTTAATTAATTTTTATTTTTGTATTTTGGTTATTTTCATTAATCCATTGTAAAATACTCCATCCGTCCCAACTTAAATGGTGTACTTTTTTTCGGCACGGGATTTAAAGAAAATAAGATTGTAGTGTAAAAGTGTGTAAAGCCTAAAGGTGTGTGGAGCCACATTGTTTGTAGTGTAAAATTATTACCAAAAATAGAAACACGCCATTTTAGTTGGGACGGTTCAAAAAGGAATACGCACAGTTTAAGTTGGGACGGAGGGATTAATTTAATTCAAAATTAATTTTATTTTTGTATTTTTTAATATTTTTTTCTTATTTTAAAATCGATGATAATTTCTTAATTTTTTTTAACGATAATATTAGTTTTTATAAAAAAAAATTATCAATAATATTATTTTTTATTATTATTTTAAAATTGATAGTTATTTTAAAATCAATCATTATTAAAAATTAACAATAATATTTTTATTACTTGGGCGCGCCTCTCTCTGTAGGAAGGCCGAGAGCCTCTTATTTCATGAGCATCGAAGTTTGGATCGTCTCTAAATTTTCTCGATGGATGGGAAGACAACTTTCTATGGCTGGCAGACTTTGTCTCATGAAATCTGTGATTCAGAGTTCTATCATTCACTCCATAATGGTTTTCAAATGGCCTAAGTCTCTTTTCCACAAACTTGACCGCAAATGTCGAAATTACATATGGACGAGTACAACGGACAAAAAGTCGTCTTGACCACCTGGGGCCGGTGTTGTGCCCCTAAAGATGAAGGGGGCTTAGGGGTGCGTTCTTTTACGACTATGAACAAAAGTTATCTCATGGCTTGGAATCTCATAAAAGGTCATGATTTTCTCTCAAGTGTTGAGGTCGAGATACCTCACGGCTCATGGCTATGCGAAGCCTTCAGCTGCAAATTCTTCTGTCTGGATTGGTCTCAAGCATGATATTAATGCACTCGTGGAGAATTCTTACTCTGCGATTGGTAATGGTTGTAGCACTCTGTTTTGGACTGATGATTGGTTGGGCTACAAGTTGTGCGACTAGTTATCCATCCCTCACTATATCCATGGGTTCTTGACTCATTCTGTGTATGTTTTTTAAGGCAAATGGCATTTTTCAGCGAACTTCGTCATTGCTTATCCATACACTATTTGTGATATTTTGCTCCATCCTATTGGCGGCTCGCCTGACACCCGGTACTGGAAACCTTCTCTGAGGGAAACGTTACCTCGGTTTTGGCTTTTAAAACCCACTGCAGCTGGTTCCCTAGCTTGAGTTGGGGATTGTGGATTTGGGACCCTTCTATTACAGTCCATAGAAGTCCATAGAACTCTGGTTTGCCGTAGAAAATCAGAATTACAATGAAACAAAACTGAATTACAAAATAAAGAACCGTAAAACTAGAGAGTAGAGTCAAGGATGATCCTCTGTCCGCAAGATGAGATACGCCTCAATAGTGTTCAAGGTTTAGAGTGTCGTCTCCAAAGATGAAATGACTTCATCTCGAGGATACGTGTACCGTAAACCAACGAGCTCCGGCAAACTAGAATGAGGTGAGAACAGAACTCTGGACTATATGAATGTAGGAATGCAGAGAGTGCTTGTATGCAGATTTTCAATGTGTAGTGATGCATGGAGTGATTGTCCTATTTATAGTCACAATCCACCTGTGGGAGAGCCTGCAACCATTAATCCCATTAAAGAAGTATTCAAAAGCTACTGGAGTTAAAAGTGTAACAATAATGCTGTTTGAATTCAGTCATGTAACTCCCTCCCGTCCCATAATGACGGGAGTTTCAAGTTGTGAGACAGGAGACCCACAGGTCCTGTTACGGGAACGGGTCCTTGTGTGCACATACGAGCCTAATAGGTTGGGCATCGATCCTTTTGGGCAGAACAAATCGGTGGTCCAAAATAACAAGTTCGTTGAGGGCTAAGGTCTGGGCCAAAGGCTAATAGCCAATTGCCAAGGTCCAAGTCCAAGTCCAAGTCCACTGTCGAGATCAGAGACCGGGAGCCGGAGTCGGGGCTGAGGTCGGGTGCTAAGAGCTGGGGTCGGCCGAGCGGCGGCGCGCGTGTGGGCATTGCAACCCATCACCTGTGCACACAATTTTATTACATGTACTGATGTAATAACTCATATACACGAAAAATCGATTTTGAGTAAGTAAATATAGGGTAATTAGTGTATAAATACATGAACTTTAAAATCTAGTTATAAATACATGAATTTTAAACTTATTTAATTTTTTACCCACTTTTTATATCTGACGAAATTAATGTTAACATGTCAAAATTAAAACTTAGTTGGCAAAATTAATCCTCTAGCTGGCATTTGACTTAGAAATTTCCTTCCCTCCATTCAATTTATGCAAAAAATCCCATGAGTGAGAGTCCAGAGTGAGATGAATGAGAGGAAGAGGTTCAGATACGATGAGAAATGGGAGGGACGACATGGACAATCGCCGGAATTCCCAGCGCCGAGGTGGCGCGGTGGATTCTGGTGTGGTGCAGCAGTGCCGTGAGAGAGAGAGAGAGGTGGGTGGAAGGCCAAAAACGAGAAAGAAATAGACGGAAGGGTTTTTTGCATAAATTGAATGGAGGGAAGAAAATTTCTTAGTCAGATGTCAGTTAGAGGATTAATTTTGCCAACTAAGTTTTAATTTCGACATGTCAGCATTAATTTCGTCACATATAAAAAATGGGTCAAAAATTAAATAAGTTTAAAGTTCATGTATTTATAACTAGATTTTAAAGTTCATGTTAAATACCAAAAAGTGAGTAAAGTTCATGTATTTGTACACCAATCACCCATAAATATACTACGATCATTTACTCAAAACGTAGATCGATTTTGTGTCATTTAATTTCACTAAAGTAAATGTTTTTGGTACTCGAAAAATTGATCAAACATTGGTCAACTCATAACCAATTTTCTATAATATGCCAAATGCATATGCAGACACAAGCTCTGTTCTTAAGAGACATTAGTGCATTAGGATAAGTAATTTGCAGTTTTGAACCATCCTTAGTTAATACTATCAGATATACTGCGAATTGGTAGAACTCGATGTCTTTGAACCATTTTTCTTCCATGTATACAAAGACAACAACATTAACACACTAATGACTCAACCTTTTTTTGTTCTCACATTTTTGTCCTTTGCGGGCCTTGGACAGCTCTTTGGATTCATAAGTGTTAAGTTGATGCAGACTCACATCTCATTTATGTAGGTGATTCTTTCCCGAGTATCCTGCTATACTCAACCTCCTCGAGGTGTTTAGGAATCATTAAAAGTCAAAGATTTAACCTTACCTCTAAGCAGACTTCGACACTCAGTTGCCTTTTTAGGGAATGCAAGTAGTTGAGTGTTCTACTTTGTAAGTCCCATAATCGTTCCCCGAGTTAAAAACATAGGATTTGCTGCAAAAGTTGCAAACGTCCTTCGTGATTGATGGCCTGCCATTAGGATCGTCAACTCTTGACTTTTTTGAAGTAGACTGTGGAACGCAGAGCTCGTTCTTTTCTCATCACGAACCTTTGAGAACGTTGGTCCGCTCTGATACCGCCATCTTCAAACTTGTTCATCTCGTCCTCCATATCAAATGAAGATGGGCCATCTTGGTTGGTAGATGGAACCTCTTCATCATCATCATCCTCTATTTGTTCAGCAAAGCGTCTCGCCACGTTAGCATCATCGACAATTTGATAATCCTCTATTTCTTCATGTTGACGATGATTAGGGACCCTTTGGAATTTAGAATTTGGAGAAGGATCCTTACAACCAACATACGAATCTTCATGAGGATCTTTTCAGATAACAACACCATGAGTCCTACTGGGCCTAGTGGTCTATTTTCAATGGTGGCAGAAAGATCAACGACGTCCTTGCCCTTGTCATTACGATGAGAGCCAGAATCTGAATCGGAAGAAGCCATTCATGAAAAAAAGAAGTGGGATAATTGAAAAGGAATTGAAGAAATTTAAGTAGCACAACAACAAGAACTTGATAAATTTAAGTAGCACAACAATAAGAGATCTAGATTTAGAACTTAGAAGCTTAGAGAGAGTAGAGATAAGTAGGAAAGGGTAAGAAATGGTGTAGAATGGTGGGGTATTTATAGGAGAAGATTGAGGTAAAATGAGGGAGGGAGAGGGGGAGGGGGAATGGTATTTAAAATTCAAAATTTGATTATTTCGAAGGTTTTCGCTGATTCCACGATTTCCTCGGGGTTCAGCGCCAGTTCTACGGTTCAACAGTTGAAACCGTGGAACCGCTGATTTATGCATTTTTGTGCATTTCTGGTTCCACAGTTCAGTTAACGTTCTGAACTGGGAACCGTCGATTAATAGAAATTGGAACAGAAATCGAACCATTCGATCACGATTACGGTTCTGGTTTGGAACTATTGACCACGGTTCCGATTTTAAAACCGTTGACCTTGGTTCGAATCCACAGTTATGGTTCATTTTGGGTACCTCTACAAATGTTTACTGACAAAAGGATGTTTGTAGTAGATTGGAACAAATTTCTATGTTCCTGACTTCTTGGCTTGAAGTACGTTTTGGTTATGAGTCCTCAATAAATGTCTCTTCTGCTGATTATATCTCAGTTGAGCAACTTGGGGTTGTCTGGTAGGATCAACTATTCTTGAAATCTTAATCTCAATACCCTTAGGTCTTTTAGTTGCTTGTGTATCCTTTCTACGTTCTACTAGAGATTTAAGTTTCATAGTAGAATTCACAATGACAATTTTAGTTTTGTTGGATGAAGCACAATTTTGGAAAGAGTCGTATACAATGTCTATCTTTATCGAAGGGCTTCTCTCTAAGAATCTTAGATTGAATGAATTCTTCCATTCCTTTCAGATCATGATACATTTCAATAAACTCAAAGAGTTGTCATTTGAGTTGATGAATTTTATCAGCTTTTTGGATTTAGAGGGTGTTTAGCTAAGCTTATTTTAAATAGCTTATAAGCTGTAATTTTTAAGAGCTTATAAGTTGTCAAAGTGTTTGGATAATTGAGCTTATAAGTTAGAGAGAATTTTTTTGCTAGAGAGAGAGAATTTTTTTAGAGAGAGAAAATCGAAGAAAAATAAACTTGAATGATATATGATGAAAATAATAAATTATAATTGAAAAATATTTGTAAAAAGATTGTTTCATATGAGATTATAAAAAAATAAGTTGGGGTAGAGGAACTTATTTTTTGGGGAGCTTATAAACTTTTGGAGCTTATTTTTAGAGCTTATAAGTTGTTTAAGAGCTTATTTTGCCAAACACTTTGAAGGATCTTGATCAACCCTTCAGTCAAAATCTAGTGTTAGCTCAATCCAATCGACCATTCTTTATTAACTGAAGTCTCTATTCACTAAGCATTTTCAAGCTGAGTATACTCACGTAATTTCAACATTGTTTTGTAATCATGAATAAATATAATTTAATTTGATTTCTATAATTATATGATTTTTTTTAATATTCAAATTTTGTTTGAATGTTGGGCAAGGGACTCAATTAATGATGAATTACTTTTAGAATTTAAGTTTTTAAATACTTGAATAGTATCGGAAGAAGAATTGACCTGAGGTTGTTGTGTGGAAGGGAATTCCTTCTCGCATTGGGGCAATGTCTGCAACAGTCAATATTTGCTTAAAAATGCAAAATTTTAGTCGAAAGTGAATATATATAAGTACAGATTTTTAATTTATTAAAACGAACATATTCTCTATGTTGTTATTAGAAGTGCAGATTTAGGGGAGGACTGTTATGCAAGAATGGAATTAGAAGAGAATGAAATGAGTTTTGGAATGGAATGATAATGAGAATGAAATGAAATGTAGGATTCTTATGGATGGTATTTATAAGGAATGAATAAAATTAATAAATAATAATAATAATAATAATAATAATTATTATTATTATTATTATTATTATTATTATTTATAATATTTTATTATTTATTAATTTATTTTTATTATGTATTGTCATTGTTTTATTATTATTATTTAACTATTTATTATTAATAGTATTATTATTATTATTATTATTATTATTATTATTATTATTATTATTAACATGAATACACAATACCATGGGGGAGGAGAGCAATGGCTAATTCCATATTCATGGGAAAAAGCATTCCATCGAGAATGACGATTCCCATTATAAAAAATCGTACCAGCCATAGGATTAAGAATGGAAGCAGCAATCGACATTCCATTCTTGCATACCAGCCAATCTTTTCTCGCTTCCCATATATATGGACAGCTTTATTTTTTTTATTTAGCACGAAATTAATATTGAATTATTATTCAACTATCCAAAATATATTAATTAGCACAATTCAACATAAAAGTGCTATATTAATTCATACAAAGTCCCCAGTGCGAAGTCCACACCTTGCGGACTTCCACACACCCTCTAATATGATGCTCTAAAGTGTCTTATTAATCTATTATATCCGTCATTCATCCAGCAGATTCGATTCGACCTGATGTAATTTAATTATATTATTACATAAACGATAATTTTACTAAAGATAAATTATATTTTTATTAATAATAAATAATACTTTTATAAAAATTAATATTTATATTTATAAAAAGTATCATTGTTATTAAAAAAAAGTTTTATTTGCAAAGTATCATTTTTATTTTAAAAAAATATCAATTATTGTTAAGAAAATTGTACCATTTTATATTATATTTTTATTTATTATTAATAAAAATATAATTTATTATTTTATAAAGTATTATTTACATAATATAATTCAATTAGACGGAACAGAGCAACAGCGTGTGGGATCGGATGGATGCCCATAACCCCACGATACGGACTCCCCTGTAAGATACCAACTCATTAATTAATATGACCCAAAATACAATTTTCCCTTTTAATTTAGATTTACCATTTATTTAGGACATGGTAGCAGCAGCGTGGCACTGGTGGTATCATCTTTTGACATATTATATAATTCTTTAAACAGGAATCCTCCTTATATTATACAGAATTTGTGATTAATAGGGAAAGAGACACGTTTTTATTGTTGGATTGTTAGGACAAGTAGCAATAGAAGAATCATGTATTTTTATTTTTAATTTAAAAAAACAACAATATACAAAACTCATATGAATTTTGGAATCAATCTAAAAAATACTCCCTCCGTCTGTAAGTGAGACCTTTTTTTTGGGCACGAGAATTAAGAAATGTGTATTTTGTGTGTAAGTGAAAAAGTGAAAAGGTGTTTAAAGGGAAAAACTTTTACCCAAAAAAGAAAGAGTCTCACTTACAGTGGGACGCCCAAAATAGAAAGAATCTCAGAATCAGTGGGACGGAGGGAGTATTGATGTAACTACTAATGTCAATATAATCAATCCATAGTTAGAATTTATCTATTTTAATCTTAAATTTTTAGATTTCGGTTTAATCCACTCGAAAATTTATGAAAAAGTTAAACTAATATTTTTTTTTGAAGTTCTATATTTTTATCAAATCAATATACACATAATTGAATGTCATTTAAACATCAATTTACATAATAACTAATGTAACTATTAAAGAGATATGGATACACACATTTTTTCCTAAATAATTATAGTTTTCTAACTTTAATATTTAAATGTTTTATGTTAAGCATTAAAATAAAACTACATAGAAATGAAATGATAAATATAATTTTTAAATATTGAATCATAATGTATTTTAGAAACATCTAGAAAGAAAAAAATTTAAAGAAATCATTTAAAAAATGAAGTATAAAATTATGAAATCAAATAACAAAAAAAAAAATTCAATTAATTAGACAACTCACTAAATTTCTGATCAATTTTATCGATCTCGAGTTATTTTCGAACAAATTATATTAAATTGTCGAAGTATTCAATTACAAATTATTCGAATTGAAAAATAAAAAATTCTCCATCCGTCCCTGAAATAAGTTCATCTTTTTCATTTTTGGGACGTCCCCAAATAAGTTCCTCTTTCTTTCTTTTCACTTTTGGACAACTATCCCACCACTAATAATACTTTATTTATTCTTACTTTTCACTTTTTCACCACTCTCAATACTAATTATAACACTTTTTCACTTTTTCATCACTCTCAATACTAATTACTCCCTCCGTCCCAATAAATGTGGCTACTTTCTTTTGGGCACGGAGATTAAGAAATTGATAGTTATGTTTTAATTGTGTGGCCCCACTATTATTAAATGTCTTAATTAATGAAATTAAAGAATTGGCTTCATCTTCTTCTGGCGTCCAAAACCAGACACCAAATCGTCGTTGCCGCCATCTCTCGTTCTTACCCATACGACACCGTTCCAAAACAATTCCGGCCACCGCTCCCCATCTCCTCTCTATAACCTTCCATCTCCTCTCCCCTGCTCTAGTCGGAATGACGACAGAGTCGCCGCTTCTCAAGCTCCGGCGACCGCAGCAGGGGCACGACCGCTGCCCTCGCTCCTTCTTCCCCTCTCATTTCCTATTTGTTTCTCAGTAACCACCGCCCGCATATGAGCAGTGGTGTCACCTCCAAACCCTAGATCCCCAAATTCAGCCCCCCATTTTCCTTCAATTTCAGAAGACAGCGCCGCCGATGCGACGCCGCCTCCGGCCGAACAACAGTAGCCCAACACCTGTCTGGGTAAACCAATTGCGTTTTGGAATCAAAGAAAGAGAGGTGAAATAGATCCAGCACCAAAGAATTGCAATATGTACATATACATACATATATACACAGAATCACACACACACAAAGAGAGAGAAGTGAGAGGTAGAGACGGAGCTGAGGCGGTGAGTTTAGATCTAGCGTTTGTGAGAAAAGGGCGGCGCCGCGGCTGGGAAAACGAGCGGCGGTGGTCGTCGCCCGTCGGTGTGTGTTCTGTGGAGGGTGAGGCAGAAATGGGGCAGAGAACCTCTGCGGCGGCGGAGCCTTCAAAGAGAGAGAGATCTACGGCGGTTGACAGCGACGAACGAGTCGGTGGAGAAGCGGAGGAGGAGATCCACCGGAAAGGTCCTCTTCCGGCGAGGGTCTGTGGTGTGGGTAGGGGGTGAGGGGGCGGCGGCTGCTGGCGGGGACAGCGGGGCGAGAGAGAGAGAGAGAGAAAGGTGGTGGGCGGCGGGAGGCAGGTTAATTAATTAGGGTTTAGGCTTAGTTATATATTTTAATTAAATTAATTAATCAGACTTAATTAAAGTAAATATTTCTATTTTAAGAAAGTGACCAGTTTTAGTGGGACAAATCAAAATGGAAAGGTGGCCACATTTATTGGGACATTGGGAGTATAACATACTATTTTTCTATACTATCAATACACTTTATCAATTTTTTTTTAAAACTCGTGCCGTCCCCAAGGAGAAACTTATTTCAGGGACGGAGGGAGTAAAATCGAACTATAAATTTTCAATCCCATCTTTTATATAGTTGATCTATTCGGGTCATATATTTGGGGTTGTATTTACATCCTAGGAACAGATAGACACCTCACGGTGCGTAGCTGTCCAATTAAAGAATCAGTTTTAATTCCACAAAAGCTTTTGGTGTTGACTTGTGACAATAATTTATATTCTGATGTGGATTCGAGTTCTGACTTTTGATTGGTCGGTAACCCCACGACCCATATACTTCATACTCTGAATCATAAATTGTAGTAATATACCTCCCTAATTATGAATCAGCATTTCATTAATTAAATTAATCTTAATTGTCACTTAATGAAACAAGGAACCACTTCTAGAGGGCACATGGTTCATGACTAATGAAGTATGATTTTAAATTACAAATTAATATGTTAACATGTGGCAATATGTGGATAAGAGAGTCAATTATGTTTGACTCCCTCTAATTCAAATTATCACTAATATTATCTTCCTTACAATATATGAAACTTTATTATATTTAATTAAATTACCATAATTAAAAATTAATTTAACAACTATAATAAATTTTATCCTTACAAAATACATCTAATTCACAAACACGTGTTAATTAGAATACAAAGGCATCATATTAATCCCATAAGGTCAACCCATATAGAAGGCTAACAAATTCGCTTCTGTTTGTTGGAGATTTATTTATTATATCCCTAGTCAATTCAACTTAAGAACCATGATTAGTGTGCTGAAATCAGGTTAGACTGTCCTGATCCATATTTTGATTTTGAAATTCAGTTTTTAGATATAGATTGCTCTGAATTTTGAAGATTTAGATAAATACCATCGGTATCTGAAAAGTGGTTTTAAGAGGGAGTTACATGAATTTTAATAAAAATGATTGAGCGTAAAAGATCGATATAAATGGTACTGTTAATTAATAATAATAATAAATTATATTATATTATGAGTGGAAAAAAGTGGACCATCATGTGATAAAATACGTAAATAAGTTGATATATTGAAACTGATATGTTGTGGTGTATTGTCTATAAACCTGCTCAAATCATCACATTTTGGAAATAATAACCCAAAATCGAATGTTCATTTTAAGTACCTTAGAATTCACTTAAAAGCTGCTCAATGTTCTCAACCTGATTCATCCATAAACCTTCTTGTACCATTAATAATGTGTTACATCTGACCTAATACAAACCATCACTACAAGAATTCAGCTCATAGACAACAAGATATAGACAACATGCTTCTAAACCTGTTGTCTATGATAACTATAGACAACGGTTTTGGAAAAACCGTTGTCTATTTAGGGCGGTCATAGACAACGAGTTTCAGAAACGTTGTCTATTATAACTATAGACAACGGTTTTGGAAAAACCGTTGTCTATTTAGGGCGGTCATAGACAACAATTATGAATTTCGTTGTCTATTATAACTATAGACAACGGTTTTGAAAATACTTAATTTTTTTTTCTCTCTTCTTTCACTAATTTTTTCTTTAATTTTTTTTATGAACATCATCAAATTTAATTCATAAAAAAAATACTTAATACTACATCTTAAATTTAAGTTAATGAAAAAATATTTAATATGGTATAAAAATCATAAAAAATAAATAAATTATGAAAAAACAAAATTAAAAAGATGAATAACAGTGTCTCTCGTTTTCGACCTAATCGCGCTGGCCTCTCTATATCTTTTATAACGATTGTCAAACCGTTACGAAAATCGTTATATATGAACGTATTTTGTAACGGTTATTTCAACCGTTAGGGAAATTTTTATGTATGATCAATATTTTTTTCTCTTTTTTCCAATTTTTTTTTCAATTTTTTTTAAATCCTAATATATTTATTTTCAAATAAAAAAATGTTCTAAAAATAAAAAAATTAGAAATTAAGTTTATTTTTAAATTAGTATTTAAATAAATTAGAGTCAAGTTTTTTTGTTTTTATCATTTTTTTTCATATTTTTATCATTTATTTTAAAAGTCAATTTTTTTCATTTGTTTTAGTTTGTTTTCAATTTTTTTAAAGCCATAATATATTTAATTTAATCTAATTTAAATTCTCAAACCTCTAAAATCCAAACCCTAACTCTCTTTCTCTCGTTCAATTCTCCCGCCCACAGGCCGCCGCCTCGCCTCCCATCAGTCTGACGCGCCTCCGGCAGTCTCCCCCGGTCCAACGCACCACCGGTCTCCGACCGCCCCGCCTCGGTCTGACTCGAAGCCTCCGTGGCAAGCCAAAAGTATGCTATGCCCCGTCGCGCCTCAGTGTGCGACAGCACGGCCCATCCTTTCCCGTCGTCCCGCCTCACCTCCTCCGGCCTCAGCGGCTCCGTTGGTCCGTCCGGCGACTCCAAAACACCAGCAGTTGCCAACACGGCGAGGTAATGTGGCAACTCCCTTCCCTAATTTTTTTTTCGAATTTTAGATCCCTAAATTCTTAGGTTTTGGGAGTGGCTCTTCCCTATAGATTTTGTGAATGTGATTGAGTTTTGTTTGTGGATTAAATCGAGATTGAGTTCTATATACCTTGTAGCCTGTAGGAACTTGGGGTTGAATATAACTCATTAAGATGCATTTGACCGAATGTTTTGATGGTTTTGGAAGGTAACTTAATAAAATTGCAAAACCTACCTATTATTATATTTTTCATTTGGTCTTCTGTAATTCCTTGATGCATTATTTTTTTCTGTATTGGTTCATAGAATCGACATTCTGCCTGTAATCTGATGCCCAAAGGTACAAATGGGGTTCTTTCTTGTCTATGGTAGCTGCACTCAGTAACCCCCCCTCCCCCCCCTATCAGGAAGATGAAGATCATTGGGTTCGATGATGAAGTAACCTACTATCTCTATGAAATGCCAGGAGCAGCTACCTCAGATGTTTTCCATCTCCGGTAATATATAAATTATCATGGCATCCTTCAATCTTGATTCAAGCTATAGCTCCAAATGAAACTTTAAAGAAATTGGCTTCTGTTTGCTCAAATTTCAAGCTCCTTAGTAAAGTTCTTTTTTCCATTTCAACTACTGTAGCAAAGTTCTTGTGTATTTGCACCATACTATACTAGATTCATTGACCGCCAGCTAATGTTCTTTCTTTTGCTGTATTTATGTCGACGCACATGGCCTATGAATTGCTTCCTGAGTCTGGAAAGGTAAGGATGTCTGCTGCCTATTTTAATGTTAATCCCTTTGTATTTATTTTCTCTCTATAGTTCTTTTGCCTGATATATTACATTGCTTGCAGATTGTTGCCTTTGACGTCGACTTACCCGTAAAGCAAGCATTTCATATTCTGCATGAGCAGGTAAAACAATTTGGTATCTGTAGGTCGATATTTTTCCTGTCTTCCTTTAGATAATAATTCTATCTTATTAATTATCAGAGTTGGCATTGGTTTTTTATTTAAGAACTAATAATCCCATGATGGTATCAAAATGTTGGATTCTATTTTGACCCCTGCGACTGCGAGATTTGTCTTACATGTTAATTATACACACTTTTGCTTGCCTCTGCTTATGTATTTTTATTTAGTGCAATTCTTTTCAACCAACAAATTCTTTCCAGGGTGTATATACGGCGCCCTTGTGGGACTTCTCAAAGAGCCGGTTTACCGGAGTTCTCAGTGCACTGGATTTTATTTTGATTATGAGAGAGGTATATGCTCTATTATTGATATAAAGAAAAATTATCTCTATTTAGGTTCCCCTATTTTCCTGGAGTTATAGAATGTGGTTAGAAATGTTTGGGGTCATTATTTGATATCTGAGATTCTGTAGAGCAGTTCTCGGCTTTTGGTTTTGTTGAAATTGGACTAATTGTTCTGCGGGTGGAGGAAAATTTGACGAGTATGAAGAAAATTTATAATTGTATATTATAATATACACTGGTAATTGTAATTTATAATTTTTATTAAATTTTACTTCAAGACAATTTCTATAATTTCATATTTGATCACAAGTTTGTTTTTCTTATAGTTTGCAGGAGGATGCTACTCCAAAAAGGAAATTGATGAAGTAAGGATAGAGTGGGTAGAATTTGTATGTAAAATCACAGATGAGTGATGATGGGTAAGTTTTATATAAAGTTAATTTTTTTATATTTTTGAGATATAAGGTTAATAAATTTTATAAATTGATACTTGAAATATTTTAATATTGCAGATGGTGTAACTTGCTTGGTTTGCAGTTATGTTTCAATTAGTACGATGATGATGTTTGGATTCTAATGTAATGTAGGATGATGATGTTTGGATTCTAATGTAATGTAGGGATGATGATGTTGGATTCTAATGTAATGTAGGGATAATGATGTTGGATTATAATGTATGAATTTTATTATTAATTTATGTATTTTTAGCTTTTCATATTATGTTTTTAGATTTACTGAAATATAAATTGAAAAATCAGGAAATTTTAAATATAAATACAAAATAAAAACTATAATATAGAATAGACAATGGTCAAGAACTTGTTGTATATAATAGAATAGACAACAGATGATCAGTCGTTGTCTATGAGAGAATAGACAACGGGTTTTCTCATGTTGTCTATCACAGAATAGACAACAAACGCTAAGATGTTGTCTATGAGAGAATAGACAACGATCCAGAACCCGTTGTCTATGACCGCCCATCAATAGACAATACTCTCATTTACAACAATTGATTTTGTAATAGACAACGGATTCTGACCGTTGTCTATTAGCGTTTTTTTTTGTAGTGCATAATATACATTATGCTTTCCAATTATATTAGCATAAAGGATTTTAACCATAAACTTCATGTCCTCCTCAATTGAAGGCTTAGGCTACTAAGAATTTGAAATGTTGTGCTATAAGCAGTTTTACTTATTTGGTCTCAAACATATTATACGTCCTGAAAATCTTTAGAATGTAGTCATGTTAAATTTACCACAAGTAGGGGTGTCGATCGGCGGGTTACCCGAACCCGAAATTGTCAAATTTCAATAACTGTTCCCGAACCGTTTTAGGTGTTCGATTACCCAATAACCGTTTCGGTTAACCGATTGGGTTATTTGGGTATCCGAAATACCTATTTAAAAAATAAAATTCAAATAATTTGCTAGTTAGAGGATTTGAACCATGGTCTCCAAAAAATACACATAATAACTTATCCACTAAGCTAAAGCTCACTCTTATATTTTAAATATATCATAATTATATTTTAGCTAAAAATCGATTTTTAATTTATTGCTAATTTTTTAATTTCTAATTTTCTACCAATTAATAATTAATATATATATATATATTAAATAATTAATTAAAAAAAATTTGGTTATCCGGTTAACCCGAATCGGTTATTGGGTTAACCGATAACCGAAAATTTTGTAAAATCAATAACCGAAACCGACCCATTACCCAAAAATTTCGGTTATTGGATACTCAAACCCAAGAATTTCTGTTCGATTAATTGGATACCCAAAACCCGATAACCAATTAGACAGCCCTAAGCACAAGTTACTCTTTTTCCTTATCTCTGAACATATCAATTTCAAGAATCCTTGGAACATCACCTAAGTCCTTCATTTCAAATTCAGCTTTTAAATCATCTTTTAACTTGTTGATCTCTGAAAAATTATTGGCTAGCCACTAGCATATCTTCAACATACATTAATAAGTAGCTAGCATTGACTTTTCATTCTTTCTCGGGTATACCCAATTATCAAAACTTAATTGTTGAAAACCAATTTTTATCATATGTTGATCAAACTTCATATACCATTAATATCTGGAATATTTCTTTAATTCATAAAGAGATTTAGCCATCCGAAACATATGAAAAACGCCAAACATCCCATTCTCCTGAGCCACCGTAACAATCTCTTGAATATCTTCGGGTAGAAATTCCCGATCATCCTCCGGTCCTGCCATAACCCTTGCCGCCAACATGGAATCGGTGAAGATGCTAAACGGCGCAAGTTCCAGCTCCACGCAGAGAGTAATGCCTTGTACAACAGCCATAATCTCGGCCAGCAGCGGATTCGACGTGGGTCTCGTATTCTTGGACATGGCGGCACAAATCTTGCCGTTGCTATCCCTTACAATGACACGCACACCGTACGCACTCGAGTGGTCGTCGAAGAGAGCATCCACGTCGACTCGAAGGGTGCCGCGCTGCGGGCGAAGCCATCTCCTCTCTCCCAACGTCAAACCCATGATAGAGTTCATAGCAAAAGTTGGTTTGGCTTTCTGAAAAGTCTGCCACATTATGACGCATTGTGTTTCGGACACCATTCCTTTCTCACCCTTAACTTCATGCTTGGCCTTGCATCTCTCCACCCATATCTGCCAAGCCATAAGAACCCAGAGCTCATAATCAGTTTTCGAGAACTCCGCCCTCATCGCATCAGCTATACCATGCATATCAAGGTGTGTGGCTTTGGCCAACAATTTTTTAATAGAGCAATATTTTATCACTAGTGAGAACACCTAATTAAAATTAATACTCTCTTACTGTGTAAAATCCTTTACCACAAGTCTTGCCTTATATCTTATAGTTCCATCAACTTCAATTTTCTTTTTGAAGATCCACTTACAACCTAAACACTTGTAATTTTCAGGTTTTTCCACCAATATCCAAGTAACATTCTTAATTAATGAATCTAACTCTTGTTACATTGCTTTTATCCATAGTTTTTTTTCTTTTCCAGTAACAACTTCTTTTTATAATTCTTTGGCCCACTGTATTCAATATCCTCAGCACGCCAGGGTGGCAGGTGGGGCCCTCTACATCAACCTGAACCAGTTCACAATGGTAGTTCTCATTCTACTGCAAATAGTAACTGTTGGAGGTACCCTTGCTCATCAATTGACCTCACAGCTGAATATACAAGTTGACGAACACTACTTATTCTTAGCTAAATAATTTATTGTTATCACACTTCACAGAGGATGTAGACCATAATCAATTTTAAAAATATATACATAACGTTTTTTTTTATTAGGAAAAAACGATTAATCATCATTAACTTTGATAATTGGCATCACTATAAACAAAATGCTCATTTTAACGATGCCACGAATTTGATCTTTTTATATATTATTACTCCCTCTGTCCCAAACGAAATGTCATGTTTTCCTTTTTGGGCTGTCCCAAACGAAATGTTCTGTTTCCTTTTTTGGTAATACACACTCTCTCTATACTTAATATTTAAATAATTTCCACAACCTACTTTATCTACTTTATACATATTTCTTAATCTCTGTGCCGAAAAGAAATAGGACATTTCGTTTGGGATGGGGAGGGAGTATTATATAAAAGCTGAAAACCTATCCAAATTAACTATATTTGGTTTCCAATAGGTTATTCGTTTTTCGTATCACGGACCCTAAGATAAAAATAATAAAGCTAAAAAAGAGTAGGTGATCCTTAGAATATTTTTGAGGAGTGACTATTACGTGCATATTCTGCCTTTTCATGCAAATGCTGGCCCCCAGTAGTATCCACAGCCAACGACAATTATTAATCAGGGTTAATAATTAATTTTTAATTCTAGGATGACCAATTTTTTCTCTCTTGTTGAGTTTTTAAACTACAATTATTGGTACAATGTCACATAGTTAGATTGAAATGGGAGTTTTATAATATTTCTCCGTATTGCTTCAGGATCTCCAAAAGCCAGTCTCTGGGCCTGACGTGACAACTAGACTCTGCCTAGAATCTAAAAAAATCCCTTTGCTTTGGAGGATAATGTCATGTAAATTGGATCTTAAATAAAATGTCGTGTAAATTGGCCCTTTGATTTTCTAATGCATTCCTCTAGCAATAAATATATGTTTATAATTGAAGAGAGAGAGAGAGAGGCGCTTATCCACCTTGAGGAGAAAAAACGATATCGTGTTAGTCCACATCGTTAGACTTTAAAGAACGTTGTCGTTGCACAAAGTTCAGTTTTTTTTTTTCTTGGGGGGGGGGGGGGGGGGTTAGGTTGTGTGTGTGGGGTGGGGGGGGGGGGGGTGTTCCAAAGTCGAGTTATTAAAGAAAATACATTTGTAACTACTTCTACTCTAATAAAGCAATGATAGTTACTCTTTCTCTCTCTAAAAAGTTAGAAACATTTGCCACGTGCAATGCATATAAAATATTTGAATATTTATATAATATTGATATTAATTCAATTATTATTTATAAATATAATAAAAATATAATTTTAATTGAATATAATTGAGATGAATATTGAAAAAGAATAAAAATAAAGAAACACAACAATAAAAATTGATATTATAAAAAGGCAAAAGAAAGAGTTTAGAAATGAAAATAAAAATAGAAAATAATTTTTTAAATAATATTTATTCAAATAAAGATGAGTGATGAGAGATTTTTTTAAAAAATTTAATCTTTAAATAAATATAATTTTTACATTTTAAACTAAATATTTACATAAAATATATCAAATTAAAACTCTTATTATGATCTTTAATTGGATATGCATATTAAGAATAGTATATAATTATTCAAATTCATAATTTTAGAAAGAAATAAAACAAAAAACTAAGAAGATAAAAAAAAAGAAATAAAAAAATACTAGTTTACAAATAAACATTCAATTTTATTATAATTACAAAATTGCCACTCAATTTTGAAATTGATTTTAAATTGAAAGTCAACTTTTTAATATATTATAGATTCTAGAAGAGAACGTTACTAATTTTAATAAAAATAATTGAATGTATTGTGAGCTTCTTTAGAGTCTCACTTAAATTGTGATATTAAAATGATAATTAATTATAGGGGTTATTGCCCCTAAATACACAAACTATGACCAAATTCTAGTTTATAACACCAACTTTAGATTTTGCCCCATAATACATAAACTTTCAAAAGTTTCTGGAATTTCCCATGCCCAAAGTATGGATATTCAAAAATTACCCCATTATAAAATTTATTGCACTTTGACCCCTAAAACTTTGATTTTAGGCAAAAAGACAATTTATACCTAAAATATGGTTAAAATTGAGCTTAAATGGTATATCGGCTGGAAACTTTCCTCGTGCCCGATAGGTTACTTCGGTAAACTGGGTCTGGACTGTGAGACAACGCCACGTACTTTTAAGCAAAAACAGTTTAAAAGATCCTTGTTTAAAATGGTATCAGAGCGGGTTTTTATAGAGGAATTATATAATTTTTAGTTTATTTTATTATTAACCCATGTGGGAGGAGACTCCATTGAAAATTATGGATCCGGACGAGTGTCCGAGATGTGTACACTACAGGAACTCTCTCCAAAATCTGGAGATAGAAACAAGTCACTTCATAAGTGATCTCAGATGGAACAATCGAGTCCTCGTTACCAACCTACGACGAGGAGAAGATATCGAGCTGATTCGCGATATCATCGCAAGCATCCAAGGTTATCATGAGCAACTCATGAGAATGGCCGCTGCCAGAATGGCCATTGAACGAAGGAGAGACGAGGCCCATTGGTCGCACGACTAATGGAACCAAAAGACAAAGCAGGAGTAGTCTATCCAGGCTACCAAAAGATCGAGCCAAGTTCTTCCGACAACGTCAACTTGCGGGAGATCCAAAAGACGGTGGAATATTATGGCGTCAAGCTGTACGATCTACCGATGGAGATGAGCAGAATATCACTCAAACAAGAGGAAATATTAACCCTCTTGCGTGATATCCAGAAAAGAATGGAGGAGATCGAAAGGCGAAAACCATGTTCCGGAAAAATTCGGAACCAATGGTCCAAAGACCCGACGTCTACATCTCTATTCGATGCAACACCCAAAGAGTTGCAGCCGGAGGACATAATCCGAATTATGAAAGGCAAATATCATGGATAGCCTTGACAGAATCGGATTAGAAGATCTACAAGAGTTAGCAGAATCTTTTGCTAACCTCAACATGGTTGATCTGAAGATGAACCAAGGAGATGAGGTTCCTAAAACCGAGCCTCAAGATGGAGAACCGTCGACGAAGGGATCGGCTCAAGATGATACGAGTCAGTTCCAACGAACCAGACGACGGAGGCCTCAGATACGGGATACTCCTGTAGGAAAGGTCACACTAGAACCAATCCACCCATACGGATTGATTCTCAACCTTGACGAAGCCAGTTTCAAAGAATGGGAGGGTCTCATCGACGATTGGGCTTCATCATTAAAGGTCGTGATTGCCACAATTGATTACGACAAGAAAGAATTTGCCAGAGTCTTCGAAGCTAGCTTAGCAGGCATGGCAAAACAATACTGGGAAAAACTTGAAGTTATTACCAGGGAGAAGTTGTTTAGTAATGAATCCTTAAATGACGTCATGAAGGAAATTACTAAGCAGGTTAAAATCCATTTTTTGGGAATGGGTTTTTTCGAAGGATCCGCAGAGGAGAAGCGCAAGAAATATCAACAGGCACTTTACAATCTAAGATTGATGGTGCTGGAGCCAAAAGCTCTCGATGAATTTCTGCGTCTGTATACCCTATATATCCATATGGGGGAAGTTGAAGATCAGAAGGCCATGGACCTTTTCTTTCCAAAGTTTCCAAGTCCATGGAGGGAGATGCTCATCAACGAGTATGTTTCACCAGGAGGATATCCACTTGATAGCGCTTCAAGAAGGATGTCTTATGTCCACAAGAAACTGTCCGAATGGTGCCAGAAGGCGGCGGACCAGAGGAATCTCAAGAGATTGAGGAGACTCAACAAGAAATCCCCATTGATGTGCGATAACATTGATCTTCCAATAGAGATTGGTGCTGAGTTGCTGTATCAAAGGAGGAGCCGAAAGAAACATAGGTATCAACCCTATGAAAGAAAGTCCAGAAGGAGTTCTTGGAAGCCAAGAACTATGTGGACCAGACAGAAGGCACGCTCCTACAAATCAGGCCAACGGAGCGGACCATCCAGAAACCGATTCTCAAATCAAAAGAGAATCCCGGCAAGGAAAACTTTCAGGCGCACTCAGGCCAAAGCAAATGAAAGTTTCAAGGATTGCAACTGCTGGTCGTGCGGTGCAAAGGGGCATATTTCAACCAATTGCCCAGACAACGAGAAAAGGAAGATAAGGAGATTCGAATCCACACCGGATATCGAGGACGCTATCTACCACCAGGAATTGATACCCGTGTATCAATTTGAAGATATATCCTCTGATGAGAGTATATACGAACAGGAAGAAGTCTTTAGTTCTGAAGATTCGGAGATGACCGATGGATCAACCGGAGACGAGTCAGACTAAAGAACACGAGGTCCACCACATCCAGAAGGAGGACCAGAAGGGATTCACCAGCCATTTTCTGATTCCACAAGATGAGGTGGTAAAGAAGCTCGTGAAAAAACTCAAGAAGGAAACCGAAGAGGTACAAACATACCAAGGGTTTTCTGATGGAAGATTGAATCGAGTTCTTCATAGCTTGATTCCAACCAAACGGAAGCATCATGTCTATTTTGGCGTCACAAGCCAAGAAACGGCGCTTCCAATTGAGATCACAAGTAACCAGGTGGAAATTCAGCTGGTTCCGGCCGAAGATATTAGGCGGGATCTCAAGAAAATGAAGCCAGAAGTCGCAAGTACGATGAAATGGATTCGGGAGCAGGAATCTGTACGGCAAAACGAGGAGTCTTTCCAGCAGAAGTGGAAGAAGATCTACCTCGGATTGTAGGAAGGGATTTCTCCAAAAAGATTTTGCTTCTATCAAAAGGAGTAAAACAAACGGAAATACTGATCGGCGGAGCAGGACAGACACCTTGGTACAAGGTCAAGACTCCACCAATTTATTTCCATGATACCGGAGCAGATTTATTATTCGGAAATAATTTTCTGCAAAGCTTCAAGAGATACATACAGGACAATGAAGCCAGGAGGCTAGTGTTCACAACCAATTGTGATCACAAAATCATTGTGCAAAGGCTCAATGGAGCTTTTCATCGTTCAATGCCAATCAAATTTCGCAGCAAGCGTGGTGATGATGGCAGACTCCGGAGACCCCAAATGAAGGATCAAAGGAGATTCGGAGAAGTTTTGCTCAAATGCAGAACTAAGGGATTCCCAAATCTCTCTGAGGAAGAAACTCAAATCCTCAAAGTATCCCTGATATCACACAAAGATATCAAGGAGGAAGAACAGGTGTCCATTGCTGATGTCAAAAGGAGAATCCAGAAGTGTTACCACGAGAATCCTTTGGCATGGTGGGACAAGAACCAGCTCAGAGCAACCTTGAAAGTCAAAACTGGAAAGGAGCATGAGTTCGTAAGGTACAAACCTATCCTGATGAACCCTCAAGATCAACAGGATATGATGAGTATAATCAAGGAACACCTTGATTTGAAACTGATTGAAGGAGGAAGATCACCCTACAGCAGTCCTGGATTTCTGGTGAGAAATCATGGGGAGATCAAGCGAGGAAAGCCAAGATTGGTCATTAATTATAAAGGGATTAATGACATCTTGGAGTTCGATGGATATTTCATCCCGAGCAGAGAACACCTTATCAACTGCATTAGAAGTGCAAAGGTTTTCTCAAAGTTCGATTGCAAATCAGGGTTTTACCAGATTCACATGGAGGAAGGGAGTAAGAAGTTCACAGCCTTCTCAACTCCACAAGGACATTATGTTTGGAATGTCATGCCAATGGGGCTTGCCAATGCGCCTCAGATATTCCAAAGAAAGATGGATAATCTCTTCAAAGATTATTCTTCGTTTATGTTTGTTTACATTGATGACATCCTTATTGCATCAAAAAACATTCATGAACATGTCAGACATCTGGAGATCTTTGCGGATGTTTGTCAACAAGAAGGACTAGTGCTGTCAGAAAAGAAGGCAGTCATAGCCACCCAGAAGATGGAGTTTCTGGGAATTGAGATCGATGAATCTGGGATAATTCTACAAGACCATATTGTGGAAAAAGTCCAGGGTTTCCCGGAGGATCTCAAAGAAAAGAAGCAGCTCCAAAGCTTTCTTGGAGTTGTCAATTTTGCAGGGATGTTTATCAAAAACCTTGCAGAACACAGAAAGGTCTTCAGTCCACTACTGAAGAAAGATGTTCCATTCATTTGGAAGGAAGAACATCGAGAGGGTATGAAGAAGTTGAAAGAGATTTGCAAAAATCTCCCGAAACTTTCAATACCACAAGACGAGGATGACTTGGTCCTCTACACCGACGCGAGTGATTCATGGTGGGCAGCTGTGCTCACAAAGATCACCCCTCATGGAGAAGAACCTTGTAGATACTGTAGCGGTCTTTTCTCCAACGACGAGGCTGTGCGATGGCATATAAACGAGAAAGAATTTTTTGCAGTCAGGAAGGCGTTCAAAAAATGGCCGCTATTCTTACTTGCTAAAAAATTTGTTTTGAAAGTAGATAACACCAACGTTAAAGCTTTCTTAACTAAAAAGATTGAATCTAAACCTGAAAAGGCTAGATTGATTAGGTGGCAAGCAGAATGCCAATATTATGATTATGATATTGTCGTTTTGAAATCTGATCAGAATGTTCTTGCAGATTTCCTGACAAGGGATGGAGCTCCCTGAAGTGGAGGCCATCGAGGCAATACAAGCGCAGCTCTTTGCAAGTCTTGAGCTGCTACAACAAGAATGGCAGAAGTGTGTACTACACACTAAACAAGCTGGAAAGATACAAGCGGCTGACGAAGCCCAAGTATCCAACCAAATCGATGATTGCTTCATGAAGATGTTCAATCTTCAGGAAGTACTCAGCAAGCCGCTCTTGCGCGTTGTCCGTGAAAACCGGGCTAAAGCAATGCTTTCCGTACAGGGCGGATTACCTGTAGCAGGGGATTCAAGTACCCCTAGCACAAGTCCTGAGAGAATGGCTTCACAGCCGGACGCTCGAGGAAAAGATGTTGTTAAGGGGTCACACCCTGAATCAACATGTCAACCCTCAACCTCTGGGGTAAAAGAGGAAGAGATCAATCTTAGGCCCATGACAGGCCAAGTTAAGGTTGATACTAATTTTATTGATATTTCTCCTTCCTGGCAGATGTATCAAGACCGGTGGGAGAAACTCATCACGAGAAAGGGCATTAATCCGGGAAATTGCCGGGTTGATGTTGCAGGGAGATACCCTAGGATTTGGACAACTCCGGGAGCCAATCCAAATCACATCAAGGAATGGTATGAGTTTGGGGCTTTGGCCTCAGTTTATACTACTGCTCCAGCCTTCAACGAAATCAAAGGTCTACCAAAGTGGATCCAGAGAACGGTGTTTGAAGCCTGGGAGAACAACGAGTCCCTTAAACGGGGAGATGTTCTGGAACTATACTTCTTCAGTGCAGCACCAGAACCCGTCGGAAAAGGAGTCTATGAAGCTTTTCATTTCATCAAGCTTCGGAGACCAGATACAGGAGCCTTGAATCGGATCAAAGTTCCTGATTTTCAAGTCCCAATCGCCTCAACCTTTACGGAGGAACAAATTTCCACGAGACGAGCATGGGGACTATGGGTCTGTCTTACAGAGATGGACAAAATGAAGTCCAGATTCAAGTTCTTTCAAAGTTCAGATCTGGGAACGTTCCTGGTTAACACTATGACAGGAACAACAACCGAGTTTGCCGAAAAATCTTTCGAGAAAAAGAGGCAAACGATATGGGACAACAAGATTGCGGGGAGCAAAGAGACTCGTCGCAAATTCTGCAACATGGCTCATCTGGGCCAATGGATCGAGAAAATCTGCGATCAATGTTCGTCGCAGAAGGAGCCAGAATTCGGAAAAGGTTTCTTCCCGAAACCTGACAGAAGGAGGTTCCGGTCTGATGAGCATGACAAGCATCAGACTCCAAAGGGAAGAACTCCGCGGGCACCAAAAAAGTAAGGTGGCCGACAAAGCAAAGTGAATCATGTGATTCACAGCAAAGATCGCACCCACAAAAACGACAAAAGTGGGTGGAATGACAGGAGGACCACTCAGCAAATGTGAGTGGAAGGAAAAGCAGCCGGTCCCTACCAGCATTATCACAAGGCGATAAAGCAAGGGCCCAGCACATGTGACAACACTAACAATTGTCGGCAATAATGGCCAACAAAAGAAGGTGGATGTCAATTTCAAGCAAGCTGGCCACGAAGAAAAGCATCCGAGGCCAACTACCAAGCAATAATAGAGGGTATCAGACCTCTATAAATTCACAAGTGCTGGAGAGAAGAGGATCATCGAAAAATCAGAACACATTTTCACACATCACTTCCTCTCTCTAGAAAAATTATCTTTGTTTTTTATTTTAAAGTTTCTTTTAAGTTTTAGTTCCTTTTTATTTTTATGTACACAAGTATTAGCTACTATGGGTAGCTAAAACAAGTTTGTCTCCTCCCTTGGGGAGTATTTTATGAAATAAATTAATTTTTATATAATTCCTCTATAAACGCTTAGTTTTTGTCCAACTATTCCGGGTTGAGTAAAAATATTTTCTTTATTTTTCCAACATAGTATTTAGTCGGCACTTAGTGAAGGAGAAGGGTTGCAACCATCTCTTGCGAGTGTGTGGTTGGTGCGTGCCGGGTGGGCAGACGAGCCGTAAAACGCAACAAGACCGACTCCTGAAGAAGACCAGTCGACAAAGGTATAATGTTGGTTTAATTTAAGATTTATTTCGAAGTGTTACGGAAGCATGTTGGGCCTGATTTAATTGTTAAACTGTTTTGGAATTCATAATTAGGGTATTTTGTCTTGGCTTTGTATTTGTTGGGGTTATTATGCAATTTTTATTATGTTGGGGATAGTTTAGAATTTTCAGAAGATGGTCATGGGAAAAATCAGAAGAATTGTAAAGTTGGTGTATTATGAGGCAAAAACTAAAGATGGTGTTAAATTGTAGAAAATTGGGAAAGTTGATGTATTTATAGGCCAATACTCCTTAATTATATTGTGTGTGGAAAAAGAGGCTCACCATGTCATAGAAAAGATAAATGACTCATTTACAAAGAATAATAAGTTGTGTTTTATTGTCCACAAATTAGAAAAGATTATTTTTTCTGGACGTCCCAAAATTGCAAAAAAAAAAAAAAAAAAGACAAAGAAGAATATTTTAAAAAGATTATTTTTTGTGGACTGGTGGTTACTCTTGTTCTCATCCCGAAGAAAGATGTGATTCGCTCGATTGCTGACTTGCGCCTTATTATCTTGTCTAATTTTTTATTCAAGATTATTTCTAAAGTGTTGGCCAATCGTCTGAGTCAGATGCCTGCTGTTTATGTCTCCCAACATCAATTTGGTTTCATTAGTGGACGCTCTATCCACGATTGCATTCTAATGGGCTCCGAAGGCGTTAATTGTATGCATCGCACTGGGAAGGGTCAAAACATAGCTTGTAAAATTGACATCAATAAAACTTTTGATACTCTCAGTTGGAATTTCTTATTGAATGTTCTCCGGGTCGTGGGTTATCATAGCACTTTCATTCGTTGGATTGAGGTTATTTTGCATTCGGCCAAAATTTCTATTTTGTATAACGAGCAGTTTCACGGATATTTTGGATGTTCTCGTGGTTTCGGCAAAGGGATTCTCTTTCGCCGATTCTCTTTGGTATTGCGGAGGATGTGTTAGGGGCTCTCGTCACCAATTGTGTTACTTCTGGCCACTTTATTCCGATGAGGCTGAGTAGGGGCAAGACCTTTCTTACCCTCTTTTTTATGCTGATGATATTCTGGTCTTTTGCAAGGCTACCACCAGTAATGCGCATACTCTGTGGAGGATTCTCGATTATTATGGCAATATCTTTGGGCAGATTGTTAGTCAGGAGAAATCACTCTTCGTCGCTGACAAGGTGTCTATTTCTACTAAGCGTTCGATTGAGGGTATTCTTAATTTCGCTTAGGGCAGGCTGCCCTTTACGTATCTTGGAGTCTCTATCTTCAAGGGGCGTGCTCGTACCTCTTATCTTCGTTCTCTCTATGATCGTATCTTGAATAAGTTTTCAAGATGGAAGGGGATTCAACTTTCCATGGCAGGTAGACTTTGCTTGATCCAGTCAGTTTTTCAGAGCTCTCTTACTCATTCTATGATGATTTATAAGTGGCTTCATTCGCTTCTCAATGAGCTGGATACTTGTTGTCGTAACTTTCTGTGGACTTGGAATGTGAAGAAATCCACCTCGTGCTCGGTTAGTTGGGCGCGAGTTTGTGCCATTAAGAAGGAAGGTGGTTTGGGGATTAGATCGTTTGCTCTTATCAACAAGTGTTATCTTATGAAAATGGCTTGCAAGTTGATCAGAGGCAGAGATTTTGGCTATGATATTTTGCACGATCACTATTTAGATCGCTTTGGTCATGGGAAGGGTTTTGTGGCGACCTCTTCGATTTAGTTGGGCTTAAAAGATGAAATTGGGGGACTTGTTGATAATACTTGCATTCATATTGGTGATGGGTCGTCGACTTCTTTTCGGCACGATGATTGGCTCGGTTATACTCTTGCTAGTAGATGCAATATCCCTTCTTATATGTTTCCGTTCTTCAATCAATTAGTTGCGGATTACTTTCATGATTGGATTTGGCATTTTACTCAGGCGTTCGTCAACGAGTATCCTGATATTATTTGTGACATTTTTCTTATTTTGTTGGGTGATGATAAGGACGTGCGGTTTTGGAAGTCGTCTTTGCATGGGAATGTCACTGCAGCTTTGGCGTTTAGCAATCATTGTCATCGCTATCCCAAAGTTTCTTGGGGGACTTGACTTTGGGAAACCTATATTCCTACTAGGCGCTCGCTTGTTTGTTGGAGGTTGCTTCATAACTGCATGCCTACTTATGATCGCTTGATCCGCCAGGGGATAGTCATGCCGAACTTTTGTCTGTTGTGCTTTGCGGCGGCTAAAACCCTTGACCATCTGTTTTAGAATTGTCAGCGCGTCCGGGTGATCTGGCAGACTTTCTTGGGTTGGTTTAATTGTAACCATGGGATGTAGGCTATTGACATTCATAGTTTTTTAGTGGAGGCTTGGAACTTTAAACTTAGTTATCTCATTAGCAGTTTCTAGAAGGCGAGCATTATTACTATCATTTGGGACATCGGGATGCAGATGAGTAGCTGTGTTCATGATAATCAAAGCTTGGAAGCTAGTCGTATTCTTCATATGGTTAAAGTGGTATTTTGTGATATGGACAATAATTTTTGGAATTTTGGCCATATGAACAACAATTGGAGTGATTATCTTATTGTTCGTGCCATTGGTGCTAAACGCGTGCTCTCCCTCCGCCTAAGTTTGTGGAAGTTCACTGGTGGCCTCCGGTTGCCCCTTGGATTAAAGTTAATACTGACGGGTCTGCTACTGGTTCTCTGGGCTTCATTGTTGCTGGTGGTGTTTTACGGGATAGCTGGAATTGGGTTTGGGGTTGTTTTCACATTAAGGGCGGTACTGGTTTCGTTTTCGAAGCGGAGTTACTGGCCGTTATCTCGGTTGTGCAAATTGCTAATGCTCGTGGTTGGTATGACCTTTGGATTGAGGCGGACTCCACTTATGTGGTTAAGTTGCTCCAAACTCGCTCGTCTGCAGTTCCCTGGCGTTTCGCGGCAGCTTGGAATTCTATCTTGAAGTGCCTGCGGAATTTTAGACTTCATGTTACTCATATTTTTAGAGAAGGGAATGTAGCGGCGAATATCATGACTAATCAACAACGGATTGAGGGTTGGTGGCGTCACGCGATCAATGAGATTAAAATGGTTATTCGTAAAGATATGGCTTCTCACAGTCATGTCCGTATGGTTACTTAGGGTTTGTTTTGAGGTGGAGGTTTGGTTTGAGTTCGGTTTTTTGAGAGCCTTGCTGGATGTCGGACAATCGGCTGTGTTGGTTGGTTCTGGGGTTTGGGTTGGGGCGTCAGCTGCGTTCTTTTTCAGTAGTCGGATGCACTTAGCGCTGGGGCGTAGCTGGTCGGGCCTATGTGGTTTCTTCGCTTTCGGCTCTTCTTTGCCATCTTGAGTCGAGCTGTTTTGGGAATCAGCGGTGTTTGTCGTGGATGTGCTGGTTCTTGCAGTGTTCACATTGAAGGGGCCGCTTTCGCCGTGGCTCGATACATGTGGGATGACATGGTTTGTCGGATGTTTCTCGTGATCGGTGGATTCGGCGTGTTTTGGCCGGCTGCTGCTGGGAGCAGTGTTCCACCCCGGGAGGCCTTGTTGGTCTAGTTCCTTTGCGGGTTTTCCGTTGTTTTCTTGGCAGAGCTTTGGTTTTACCTTTCTTCTTTGTCTTTTTTTTTTTTTTTGCCGACGTGTTTTGGGTTTCTTTGTGCAGCCATGTTTCTTGGTTGGTCTTTTGGTGCTTTGTTAGTTGTTTTTTGCTTGTGTTTTTTTCTTCTCTGTGTCTGGGAGCCGAGCTGCTTAGGGGTGATGGTTAGGCCGGAACCTTTGAAACTGTCTCACTTCCACTCCTACACAGTTTGGCCTTTTAGACGGGTGCTCTTTCTTCCTTTTTAAGGATTTTTCCTTTTGAGTTTGCCTTGAAAAGGTTTTAACGAGGTTCGACCCTTAGTTTGCTCTCCTGAGCTCTCAAGAGTTTCATAAGTTCTTTCTTTTTCCCTTTCCTTTTTAATAAAATCTCATTTAATAAAAATAAAATGAACACATGAATATTGGTTGATTACTATACATCGAAGGTAACGTTTCCGAGTTCTTAAAAATACAAAATTTAAAATTAAAATGAAAATTAAGAATGTGGTGAATTAATGTGACAAGTGTAAATTACTAAAAAAAAAAAAAACAGAAAAAACAAATGTGACAAGTGTTAAACTTTTGTGCAACAGATGGAAATCTATGGTATATATATTGTACCTTTTCTCGATTAGGAAGTGTTAGTTTACAACGTTTGCTATTTAATTGGATACTAGTGTACCTCCCGCGCTATGCGCGGTGAATGTGAATTTACACTCGCGTAAAATGTGCCTATATATATTTTGTGATATTAATATAAACTAATAAAATGATATCAAAATTATTTTCTGCAGAGTGATCTAATATTTTAATATAATCAATGTAATTTATACAAAAATATAACCTGCGTCTATATAATAGATATTGTATCACTTATATAGGGAGATTTTATAATTATACAAATTAAACCAGATTTATCATATAAAATAAGTTTTATATGAATTTGTTATGTAACATTATGGATTTGGTGTGAAAATGATGAATTAAAAAAAAACAACCTATGAAAATCAGACTCTAGACCAAAAATTCATTAAGCAAAACTATAATTTCACTAAAAAACTTCATGTATAATTTAAGGGATGAAAATTGTTGCTATTAAGCATATTGGTCCTTGACAGACTATATCTCAACACATATTTTTTAGATATTAATAAACACATAAAGATATTTGAACTTAATTTAATACCTATCAAAGATAATTGTATAGATACAAAAAAATACATACCTTAATAAAAATATAAAAAAATTGGAGAAGCCTCAACTGCAAAATTTAGAAAGATTTGATTTTTTATTTAAAAATGTTTAAAAGTGAGATCGAAATTACAAAATGAATATAAATTCATGATTTATTTTGTAATTTTTTTAGAACAATTGATATAATCCCTTCTTAAAAATGAACAATTAATTCTAATTTGAATTTTTAAAATTTTATGTTGTAACTTATGCATAATTTTTTCTATTTAACTTTTAATTTCATTAACTTTCAACATATTTTTTTTTGAGGGAAAACTTTCAACATATTTAGAAAACTTAACTACATAATAAGTAATCACTAATTTTCTGTTTTGGTTAGTTTACTCCACGTTATTAATTTGTTGCTAGATTTTAATCTATAATTATTTTAATATTATTTAATTTATATAAATGATTAACGACTTCAATAAAAATAGATACACTCATTATTTAAAGACCGTTAACCATATATATATATATATATATATGTGTGTGTGTGTGTGTATTCAAAACAATTAATGAAATAAACCTAGATAATTTTGAAATATTAATAATCAAAAGATATATAAATTTATTTACATATTCGCCAAAATAATTGTTATAATTTTTTTTAATATAGCATGCATTAAAAGTAAAAATGTTTTATTTAAAAACCAACAATAATTCAACAGAAATTCAATGGTTACAATTAGGAAATGGTAATTGCAAAATAAATTATGAATTGAGTCCGCTTATTTCGAACTCATGAAGTTGTATACTTATTTTTCACTTTCACCCTCAGTTTTAAATATTTTCAAATAAATACTAAGTTTTTAATATTTACAATTGGGGCTTCTCAACACAAAACTGAATAAGTGTTTGGGAAAATACATGTACATGCAATTATAATTTATAATTTAAAAAATAATTAATATATCTAATTAGTTGGATGAGATTATTGAGTTATCGGTTCATAATAAATTGTAACGTTAATAATTACATAATGTCCTATTAATAAATTTTAATACTATAAAATAAATAGAAATACATAATTTAAAAAATTAAAATATTAGAATTATACAAAAATATAAATTTATTGAAGTTTGAAATTCAATATATAGTTTGAAGAAGAATAACTACTTTATTATGTAATAGATTAAAAGAAAACTAAATAGATAATAAATATGCTAAACATTTTAATTATAAACAATAAGCCTTTAAACATTGATGTGTCCAAATGATAATATGATAAACAATAAGCCTTTAAACATTGATGTGTCCAAATGATAATATGATAAAAACACAAACCACAAAAATTAGAAGTCAAATAATTATCAGATTCGGTAATTTCATCTAAACATGCTTCCAATAAAGTGAATGGAAATTTTAGTGCCAACAAAGTTTAAGACGCATCAGATAATAAATATGCTAATTCTCGGCAGTTTTAATTAAGGAGATTAATGGGTAATCAATTTTGACAGTTTTAATTTGTTAGTGGGTAATTTTCACTCCAATTCCAATTATGTCCTTCAAATTAAAAGAAATTACATTTACTTTGCTTTTTATATATACTAGTGTACCTCCCGCGCTATGCGCGGTGATTATGATTATGGACTTTCATGTCAATTTAATATGCCACATTTTCTTATTTGGACATTCTAATTCAATAAGTCACTTTGTAAAATGAAAATCAATACACAACAAACATTCTCACTCAACTCATTATTTACATTAAATGTCATTATGGCTCACAAATAATTATCCATTGTTAAATTGAGATTAAAAATCGTACATGGATTAAGACACCTCAAGCAATATATATATATATATATATATATATATATATATATATATATATATGAAACACTTTATAATTATTATAAAAATATTAAAATTAAAATTTAATATTTATGAATTAAAAATTTAGATAAAATACTAATATATATAGATCCAAAAAATTTAGTGAGATAAATCTAGAAAGTTTTAAAATATCAATAATCGCAAGTTATAGAAACTTGTTTTAATACCTGTTAAGATAATTGTTCTGAAAAAAAATATGCATTAAAAAATAAATATATTTTATTTAACAAAAATAATTTTGAACAAATTAATAGTGCATTAGAATTAGTTAATTGTAAAATAAATCATTAACTTATACTCCTTATTTTGTAAATTTGGGCTTAATTTTAAACATTTGCAAATAAAAATCAAATTCTTATAATTTTAAACATTTGCAAAATTTAAATATACAATACTCTAATATTATCAAAGCACACTAAACTACGTTGTTGCGTCATGTTTTCGATCATCGAAAAAATTAGAGAAGCCTCAATTGCAAATTTAGAAAAATACGATATATATTTAAAAACTTTAAAAAATAAGATCGAAATTACAAGATGGGTATAAATTCATGATTTATTTTATAATTTTTCCTTCATAAAATAAACTATAGTATACAATAAATCAAAATGCCAGGGAATAATAGGAGAAAATAAGAAGAAAAAAACTTAAAGAAAAAGTTAAAAAGAGGGAGTATTAATTTTATTGACTCATATTTTTGATATTAAATTTGAAATTATGAAAATTTCATATATTTCATTACACATGTATCGAACACCCTACTTTTATGTGTTATCTTTACAATTTTTTTCTTAAATTAGATTGTAACATATAATTTGCTATTTTGTTTATAATAGTGTTATCGAACACCCCATTTCATTACACATGTATCGAACACCTTATTTTGTAACATTAAAAAAAAAAAAAGGTATCAAAAGTATATATAAAAAAAAAGAAAAAAGAAATAGTAAACAAAAAAACTTTAAAAAATCATGCATAAACATGTAGCATAAAATAAATATGAACATAATTTGAAAGAAGAAAACAAACTTATCAAAAGTGAAAATAAATAAAAGATAAATTAGTAAACAAAAGAATCCCTTAACAAATAAGCACGCGTGAAAATGAGTAATAATTTGTTAGTTAGTGGGGTAAATATTTGTTGCGATTGACGGTTTGTACCAATATATATTTTTTTCCAATTCCAATTACACCCTTCTAATTGAATTAAATTACATTTACTTTGCTTTTTATATATATAAAGATAAAGATTTTATTCAACTTATTATTAAAATATTGTTCATTTGGAAACAATTAAACAATGATAATATTCTATGTTAATAATGAAATTTGAGGTTCAAATTTTGCCATTCTTTCTCCTCAAACAAAAAAAAAAAGGTGATTATCATAATATTAAAATGCTATGCTTGTATCAACTCTACACGTACTCATGCTGACTAGGGAATTGAATATTTTTGTGTTTTGATACATATTCTAATTGAAAATATTTGTAGAAGAATTTGTATTTTAAAAACCATTAAAATTTTGCAGGGCGAAAAATATACACCCAGATATTGTTAATATATTTTGAAATGTTGTGTTTAAATAGACGCTATCTCACAAATAAGTGTACATCAGAAATTTTTTCCATTAAAGTAATAGAAAATATTATATTTTAAAAAAATAATTAATAATAATTTTTTATTTTCCTCTTTTTGAGATTCGAATCCCAACCTATTTATTAGAAGAAGATTTTATCAATTAAACCATACTTCCTTATCATAAAGAATATTTTAGTTTATTGCTAATTGGGTAAAGGTCACTTTCTGTCCCATCGTTTCAACGAATTCTAAAAAATGTCCCACCCTAACGATAATATCAAAACGGTACCCAACCTATCACAATAATATCACGCGTGTCCCGTAAAAATTTTCCGGGAATCGGAAACTTACGTGGATTGCCGGACTTATACCATGGCAATTCCACGTGGACTCATTTAATCTAGGTGGAATGAATTTTTTTTGCAGCCATTTTATTAACCCTAAAACGCAGCACTCTTCGTCTTCTTCTTCTTCTTCTTCTCCTCTTCAAAGAACGCATCACTCTTCGTCAAATCTCAGCACTCTTCAAATCGCAGCCCTAGTTTCAGACGCTGCACTCTTCTTCTCCTCTTTCTTATATCTTATTGAATTTTCAATTTCTCGAGCAAAATCTCTCAACCTAGATCAAAGAATGGAGAACTCTTACAGTGAGGAGTCTGTGAATTCATTTGAGAGAATCCATTTGGAAATTTGGAAATTCTGGGCAATATGTATTGTACAGCAGATTCGAAAATTTTGGGAATTTTCGAAAAAATTCTGGAAATTTTCGAATGAAATTATGAAACAAATATGTAGAAAGAAGCTGAAGAAGTAGCATTGAAGAACATCGCGATTGGGTACGGCGATACCTACCGAAAATTTTGAGCCGCCTCTAGGGCTTCTTCAGCAGCCGCCAACGTTTCCTGCGCAATTTGAAGAAGACGAAGGAATCCGCCGCGATTTTATGAAGACGAAGAAAGCCGCCGCCGCGATTTCAATAAAATTCCACTTTAGTATAATCCGATTTGAAGAAGGCCGCCGTGAATTGAAGAAGACGAAGACAACAACGTTTCTGCGTCTGAATTTTTCTTTGAAGAGGAGGAGAAGAAGAAGAACGGCTGCAGCAACGGTGCCGTTTAGGGTTAATAAAATGGCTGCAAAAAAAATTCATTCCACCTAGATTAAATGAGTCCACGTGGAATTGCCATGGTGTAAGTCCGGCAATCCACGTAAGTTTTCGATTCCCGGAAAATTTTTACGGGACACGCGTGATATTATTGTGATAGGTTGGGTACCGTTTTGATATTATCGTTAGGGTGTGACATTTTTGAGAATTCGTTGAAACAATGGGACAGAAAGTGACAAGTGTTAAACTTTTGTGCAACAGATGGAAATCTATGGTATATATATTGTACCTTTTCTCGATTAGGAAGTGTTAGTTTACAACGTTTGCTATTTAATTGGATATTTTATTCAACTGATTATTAAAATATTGTTCATTTGGAAACAATTAAACAATGATAATATTCTATGTTAATAATGAAATTTGAGGTTCAAATTTTGCCATTCTTTCTCCTCAAACAAAAAAAAAAGGTGATTATCATAATATTAAAATGCTATGCTTGTATCAACTCTACACGTACTCATGCTGACTAGGGAATTGAATATTTTTGTGTTTTGATACATATTCTAATTGAAAATATTTGTAGAAGAATTTGTATTTTAAAAACCATTAAAATTTTGCAGGGCGAAAAATATACACCCAGATATTGTTAATATATTTTGAAATGTTGTGTTTAAATAGACGCTATCTCACAAATAAGTGTACATCAGAAATTTTTTCCATTAAAGTAATAGAAAATATTATATTTTAAAAAAATAATTAATAATAATTTTTTATTTTCCTCTTTTTGAGATTCGAATCCCAACCTATTTATTAGAAGAAGATTTTATCAATTAAACCATACTTCCTTATCATAAAGAATATTTTAGTTTATTGCTAATTTATTAAATGATTATAAGATTGCTATGTTTGACTCAATTTGAAAACTATATATACAATGCTTAAATGTTTATCTAGGAAGCTATTACTTGAATTATCAACGTTAGGTAACTGAATAAATCAAATTCACGAGGGCCGTCAAAGTAGTTGAATAAAAAATGCCATTTAGTTTTAAATCAGTATTAAGGTGAGGGGAACAGTCACGTATACATATTTTGGAGTCGATATATGAAATCGGCCACTTTCATATAGTAAACTTAAAAATTGGCCAATCAAATAAAAACTTTAAATTTGGTCATTTTTTGTGTAAATGTACAAAATTACCCCTAACAATAAAAATTAAAAAATTAACCACAAATTCATCCCCACAAATTCATATTTTTTTACTCTCTCTCTCTCTCTCTACTTTCTCTCTCTTGCTCTATCTCTCTTCCATTCTTCTTCTCCTTCACTGCCTTCGAGCTCAGATCACCGGCGAAGCGCCGCCGCCCCGGCCTCACCGTCTCCGCCCATAACAGCGCCGAAAACGCTGCCGCCCATTCAGTCCACTGCCACCGGCACGATCTAGTCGGTGAGCTCGCGAATAGCGATTAGAATCGGAGAAGCTACGTCGCCAAATCCACCTGTTCAATCACCCTAGCAAATCGCGGAGCAATCTTCTCCAAATTCACAGAGGCCGCCGGGTTGTCTCCTGATGGCGAGCTTCCGGCTGAGGGGGAGGTTGAAGAAGGAAACAATAGGGCCGGATGGCCCTATTGGTGATTGAAACTTAAATTTTATCCACAAAATTTGAAATAACAATATTTGGCCATCTTTTATGTGCTCTACCTAATCTACCCTTTAACCCAACGGATCCAACAGCTTCCTTTGACCCGGATCCGGATTTAGGGATTAACCCATGCAGCAGCACATACACGTGATTCAGCTTTCATCCTCTCTCTCTCTCTCTCGCCTGCGACATGAACTTTCATCTGGCCAATTCTCCTCTCCGCCTGTTTCATAAGTTGCGACGATGATGAATGAAGCCAATTCTCCTCTCCGCCTGTATCTCGCTCTTTTGCTGTGATTTTCCTCTCCGCCTGTATCTCGCTCTCGCCGGCGCCGACGAAGAGATTAGAGAGACGATTATCCTCTCCTCCTCATCCTCTATCTCACTGCAATCGACGTATCTGCAACCTCTCACTGATTGTCCTCTCCGCCTCTATCTCTCTCTCGCAGGTGCCAACGAAGAGACTAGAGAGGCGATTATCCTCTCTTCCTCATCCTCCTCCTCTCTCTCACCGGTTTCGACAAATCTGCAGTGATCCGGCGAGATTTGGTACGAGATTTTGTTTGTTTTTTGTTTGTTTATTTGTTTGTTTGATCTGTTTCATCTTATTCACATCATGATTTCTTCTATTTCAGTGATTTCTGTATTTGTGTACGAGATTTGGCATGTATATTATATTGCTGTTGTTTTTGTATGTGTTGCTGTGAATGGTAGGCACTTATGGCACTATTAGTGCCGTTAGTGCCATACAGTTGTGTTCTGATATCATGTAGCTGGGTAGTGCAGTCATTTGGCCATTTTAAACACTTCCCCGTAGGGTGTATATTATCCAATTAGGGTTTAGATGTTCCATTTAGGGTTTAGATTCGATTGTTGTTATGTCTGTATTTTGGATCTGCGTTGGCACTTATGGCACTATTAGTTCCATAAGTGCCTAGGAAAATCCATTTAGGGTTTAGATTATCCAATTAGGGTTAAGATGTTCCATTTAGGGTTTAGATTCGATTGCTGTTATGTATGTATTTTGGATCTGCGTAGGCACTTATGGCACTAATAGTGCCATAAGTGCCTAGGCAAATCCATTTAAGGTTTAGATTATCCAATTAGGGTTAAGATATTCCATTTAGGGTTTAGATGTTCCATTTAGGGATTTAGATTCGATTGCTGTTATGTCTGTATTTTGGATCTGCGTAGGTAGTTATGGCACTAATAGTGCCATAAGTGCCTACGCAAATCCATTTACGGTTTAGATTATCCAATTAGGATTTAGATTATCCGTTTAGGGTTTATATTATCCAATTAGGGTTTAGATGTTCCATTTAGGGTTTTATATTATCCAATTAGGGTTTATATTATCCAATTAGGGTTTAGATGTTTCATTTAGGGTTTATATTCGATTGATGTTACGTCTGTATTCTGGATTTGCGTAGGCACTTATGGCACTAATAGTGCCATAAGTGCCAAGAGGACCAGATCACTTGGTTTTATTTTGCTTGTTTGTATGCTTGTTTATTTATCACATTTACAATATTTGTGCTGCATGAAATTGTACTAATGACCATACACTGTCTTGTCTTATGTAGATGGGTGCAACATCTATTATTATTGCTCATGGGGGAACTTGGGTTAACAATGTTTATGAGGGTGGACGGAGGGAATATATGCCTATACCATCTAATGGTATAACATTCATTGATCTACTTGGTAAGATTGAACTTCGTTTAATGAAGAATAAAACTGTCTATATGTATGAAATTGATGCATTGTTTCAGTCTCCTGGATGTGAGGTGATGAGGATGAAGATTACTGATGATTTTGAACTGTCACATTTGTTGAATTTTGTTCAAATGCCGATTTTACATGTGACTGTTTCTCTTAGAAGTAATGATTTGGTGAAGCATGTTTTACATAATCCTGTTGTTGAAGTTTCAGCTTCTAGCAATTTTAATTCTAGTGACAATCAGATGGATGGTCTTGAGAATTGTTGTGAAGTTGCTGATGATGTTGATGAGGAGGATGAGGGTGATGATGGTTTAGTTGGGCGAGGTGATTATGAGTCTGATGATGATGAGGATTTTGATGACTGTTGTGGTAGAGATTGTCAGAATCTGCCACCGCGTGATGATTCTGATGAAGAGATAGGAAATTATCATCACCCTACTAGTCAGTGGGTTATCCCAGGTGCTGCATATCAAGCTTCGGTCCCTTTTCAAGAGCTAGGCATAGAGGAGGATGATTCGAGCAGCGATACATTCTCTGCTGGTGGTATTTTTCAAAGCAAGGATAAGATGGTTGTAGCTTGTGGTGTTTATCATCTTATTAACCGTGCATCGTTTACTACAGTTCGTTCCTCACTATCCAGATACTATGTTGTTTGCAAATTTGGAGGTGGTTGCCCGTTTGTTGTTCGTGGGAAGGCATTGGAAAAAATGTGGACTATTACTGAATTTGTTCCTCATGACTGTGCAATTGACCTGAGGTACCATGCTATCCCAAAAGTGTCTTCTAAGGTATTGGCATCTTATTTCCTTCCGGATGTGATGGCTAAAGGTGTTACCCTTACACCAAGAACTATTCAGGCATTGTTACAGCATAAATATGGTATTTCTGTCATGTATTGCACTGCACTTGCTGGGAGGAACTTGGCTTTGAAGATGACCTATGGTGACCCGGATACTTCCTTTCACATCATGCCGAAGTACATACACATGCTACAGCAGGTAAACCCTGGTTCCGTGGTAAATGTACAGACTAATGAAAATAATGTGTTCGAGTATACTTTTATTGCTCTTTCTGCTTGTATTAGAGCCTTTAAGTCGTGTCGTCCTATGATAGTTATTGATGGTACTCATTTGAAGGGCAAATACAAAGGTATCTTGTTTGTTGCTGTTGCAAAAGATGCAACAAAGTTTGAGGTTACATCTGATAACAAGAGTTATGTTGTTGATCTTGGCAGTCACACATGCACGTGTCTTGTGTTCCAGTTCCAAATGATACCATGTCCTCATGCTGCAGCTGCAATAGGGTCAGTATTGATTCTTTGTTTGTTATTTGATTTGTTTCTGTGTGTGTGTGTGTGTTTGCTGTTTTTTGTGGCCATGTGATTGAGTGCATTTTTGCTGTACGAATGGCACTTATGGGACTATTAGTGCCATAAGTGCCATATAGTTCTGCACGATCTTTATGCTTGTTTATTCATTATTATTTACAATAATGATATTTATTTGATTCTTCTTTTGATGCAGAAAGGTGAACCAGAACCCGTCGTCTTATGTGAATGATTACTTTTCAACTGCTACTCTCCGTGAAATATATTCTGGCGAGGTGATGCCACTACCGAATCCTGAAGATTGGTGCAATCCAGAGGATATTGCTTCGAGGGTTATGCTAACAGCAAGTGATGTTCAACAATCTGGGAGGCCGCGTGAGAAGAGGATGAAGAGTGGTGGTTCCAGCTCATTGAGTCGTCATGTTTGTTCTCGATGCCATGAGAAAGGACATTATCAATCTACGTGCACCGCAGTCATGCAACTCACAGTGCAGGAAGAAGTTAGCAGCATTGAGTCATGTGTTAGTGGTACAAAAAAGAGACGATGCAGCCTTTGTAGATCTGACGATCATAACCGTTTAACCTGTCCTCTTAGGCTTAGTTGAAGCTTTTAAAATTTTTATATATGGACATGTTTCATTGTTCATTTGAATTATGTAATCTTGACCTTTTATAGGTGTTTGTCATTGTTTGAATCTGTTATGGAATCTGTCAGATGCTTGCAAGTCCCACTTGGCACTTATGGCACTAATAGTGCCATAAGTGCCATTTGGGCCATTTTACTGATTTATTTATTTTTCGAAGACACTTGTGGCACTATTAGTGCCATAAGTGCCAAGAGAATCATTGAGTTTTGGAATATCCTTTAGCATTTATGGCACTAATAGTGCCATAAGTGCCAAGAGGGCCATTTTATTTTGTATTTTATTTCCGAAAACACTTATGTTTTTTGGGATATCCTTTATTAGTGCTATAAGTTCCAAGAGGGCCATGTTACTTTGTTTTATTTTGCGTTTCCGCAAGCACTTATTTTGGATATCCTTAAGCACTTCTGGCACTAATAGTGCCATAAGTGCCAAACTTGCTATGTGCTTAACAATCTAAACCTTTAGGGTTCTGACTAAAACATACCATACATATCACGTAATCAAAATAAACTAACTGATCACCAAGTTGTTTATCAAACATGCTAGAAATTGTTTTACAAACATAAACTGATTGTTCATTCACTAAGATTGGCTGCCACAAAGCCTTCACCGTCATCCTCGCCTTCACCGGCATCCTCTTGTTCATCTTCATCATCCAAGGGCTCAAAGGTACTTGCATCCGTGCTAAATTTGTAGATGCTTTCTGCTATCTTTTCACGAAATGTTTTAAGCACCGCCTTGCTCATGTTCTTTTGAACGTACTTTCCAGTGAGCATCATCTCGACATACTTAAGAGACAGAACCCCACAACTTACGCTATCCACTTGTTTCAGATTGTTGGATCCATCGTATAGGTAGGAATATATCCATTCTGTGTATTTCCCGTCAACATTGCGCTTCTCATAATAACCAATCTTCTTGAGGATCTATGGTATAATCCTGCAGATTGGCAAGAAAGCACATTGACGTACATCGAGATGGATATCATCGAACTTGTGCTAATTGGAGTCATATATCGTCAACTCATGGTTTTTGAAATCCACCAAACAGGTGGCCTAGTGATCGGTGAAGTGAACAATCATGATGAGCTGACATTAAATAACATCCATTAGTCAAAAAAATAAACAATAAGACTTAGACTTAACTCACTTGGGTATTGACACACTAACCTTCTCAACATCATTCCATTTCTTGACATACTCCTCCCATTGTGGCTTTTTCCCCACTGCAAACAGGCACATCTTGTTCATTTGTTCCTCTTGTATGATCTCTTCGCTTTTTATGTCATATGTTGTGCCTTTCGGATCTTTTCCATGTAATTCATTCCATACTTGGTCTATGGCGGCCTGTGCATTATTATATTTGAGTTGTTATATACTTTATATTGTAATTTCGGTTGGCACTTATGGCATTAATAGTGCCATAAGTGCCAACTGAAACCAAAATAAAACAATGGTGCTGTTGGCACTTATGGCACTAATAGTGCTATAAGTGCCAAATGAAATCCAAAATAAAACCAAGTAATCGATGTTCCTCTTGGCACTTATGGCACTAATAGTGCCATAAGTGCCAAGAGGAGCAGATTATTATCAAATATATATATTACGAGAAGAAATTATTAAGTAATTACCGGGAACATTGTGCTTGTGATGGCAATGTTTGCAGGGAATTCAATTCCTTCAAAACCAGCCAACTCTGGTTTTGCTGCTAGCACGGCAAGGTAGGAGTCTATGCTCTGACTGTCTAGCTTTTCGGTAGTCTTCTTTATCCGACCAAACCAATTTTTGTCCACCAGATATGGCAATCCCACATTCCTCCTGGACATATCAATACATATGAGAATGTTAATTGGAATGATGATACAGTTGGCACAAATAGTTATATTAGTGCCATTTGTGCCTACATTAGGCAAATCTGTTCAATGCTATTTAATTACTTACTGTTCAGCTTCTTTGCCCCTCAGGTACCTAAGAAAATCTGTTCCTCTGACATCATCACGCTGGAATGGAGTTTTACATGCTGCAGATGGCATCCTCATCTTTTTTGGTCTGATTTGCCCCAATTGTTAAGACGGGGAAGCTGTTGCTGCTGCCACTATTGCAGATGTTCCTGCTTCATGTTGTGCGGTTGCTGGTGCTGCCGCTGCGACTGATATTCCAGCTTCAATGTCTGCATTTGCTGGTGGTGTGGGTGTTGGTGTTGGTGTTGGCATAGAAGCCGATGTTCCCCATATTTGGCGGTAAAATCTCTCCTCAGATTCACAGTGCGCCATCCATTCTGCTGTGCTTGCAACCTGGTTTGAAAATAATGATTAGTGTGAGAAATACAATACTAAGCACTAAGAAATTTTAACCTCTTGTGGTGGCCTATATTGCTGTCTTTGACGCAATTTGCTGACGACGCAGTCAGCTATCTCATTTATCAGCTCTTTGATGCGTCTTCGACTTTTGGGCCATTTGGCCCTCTTTTTCCCTTTATTTGTGTTAGTTCAGGTCTGTCCGGGGAAAAAATGAAGTTGTGAAGGAAGAAAGGTCAGTAGAGCGGAAACGGAAGAAATGCGGTCAGAATGGGCACTACCAAGCCCAGATTGCTAAGTCATGTTTACCAGCATGGAGCTTCGGCCAACAAGTACCTCTCCAATTCAACTTGGGGCATGGGAACCTGGAGCGACCACCTGGTATGAGCCACACCGATAAGAGCAGTCAGTCTGATCGTTACAAGAAGAAGCAGGCAGCCAGAACCATAAAAGGAAGGTCAATCTCGGAGATGTCATGGAACAAGCGGAAGGTTGAAGAAGAAACTGGAAGGATCGAAAGAATGGGAAAGTTTGACCAAGCTTGCAGCTGGAAGCCATCTTCAATCGGATCAATCAAAGATTGAGCTAATTAAGGAAAACAGATCCCGACGAAGATTTGGAGCTGGCGCAGCTAGGGTTGGACCTCGACCATTCGGCAGTATAAAAGACTAATGGTGTGCAGCGGGCACAACCTCTTGACACCTTGAAACTCTCGTTTTTACTTTTAGTATTCAATTAACTTCGCCGAGTGTGGCATTCAAAATAATTTATATTTCAGTACTTTTCCATAGTCCGTCGCGTTTTGCATTAGAACAAGATCGAAGGCTTGAAGCCTAGGTATCATTTTATCTATCCAAGTATTTCCTTTCGTTCTATCATGTGTTTAATCTCTTTTGCATCTATGAATTTTATTATGTGTGAGTAGTCTTTTAGGTGAGGTTTTAGGGGTGGAAGTAATTGTTGTTAATATGTAAACATTCGTGAGGCACTTGTTCTTTCGGTTGAATCTCGTGGTTCCGGAAGGATCTGTTCGAAACCATGGGCAGTAGGGGCCTAACGGGTGATCTCCGTTCGGTAAAACGCCGCCTGTGTCAAGCAAAGGCCAGGGTATACCAAGGTACATCAATCGGTGTGCCCAAGACCGAGTAGCTGAGCAGCGTCAACAAAAGGCGTTGTAGATCCAGAAGGTGGGGAAAGGGTTGATGGGATACACTGCCCTTCCTCAGTCTTGGGCTTCTCTAGAGACTATCCATCAACTGTGACGAGGCATAAAGCCATGGTTATCAAACGAGGAAAGCAATCTCGGCGCCGTAGCATGTCTATGACTGGTCGGCTGACAAAGCCGGAAATAGTTGAGTCCAGGAGGCATGTGTCACCAAAAGTGCAGAGTTGGGGACCTCGGGAGAGAAGGTTGATGAGGGCCATACTTGGTGAGTAACGGGTATGGCTACTATCTAAGGAGGAGTGAAGCACTGCCTTGTGACCGGGGATTGTGTGACCTTCGGACCAAGTGACCACAATGAGATCAACCATCCTATATGTAAAGTACAATTTCTTGAAACGCCCCAATGTCTTTGGGCCACGCCTTGGAATTGTATGGATCATAGACGGATCATCAGTGTGCCTATGACCGAAACGAATGTTAACAACAGTTATGATCTAACCGAATAACCTCACCCCTTGTTATTATTGATCTTGTTTATTATTTGTGCAGAGTATACAGATTGAGAATTGTGACACCTCAGTTTGTCGTTGGAGAACAAAAGTGGTTCCTCACTCCCTGCGGGATTCGACCCTACGCTTGCCATTAAGACTAAGTTCTTGGTGTGAGAAGTAGGAGCGTGTATTGTCTGTACTGGGCATACACAAGTATTTTGTCCGCACCGCACGACGGGTGTGTGTCAAAATTGGCGCCGTTGCCGGGGAGTGACGCGCAGCAATTTTGTTCTCTCCTCATTCCATTTTCCGTTACTGGTGTATGCGTGGAACTCGTAGAGCTGTAAGAGCATTGGTGTTTGACCCTGATATTGATCGCACCGAAAGACGACTACGCGCAGGAGCACGGATAGCGAGACGCGAAGCTATGGCAGAAGAAGCAGAGCATGCAGAAGCCGTACCGGAGCAGACCCTCAGACAGTTGGCATATCCAACTAACCTCAACTTGAGGCCGAACGGAATCACTTTACCCGCCAATCCGTTCGCACCTCGTCGGTATGACATGAAGCCATCATTGCTTCAGATCTTACCGAAGTTCAATGGATATCAAGGAGATGACCCTCATACTCATCTCCAAGATTTTGAGATGACAATCATGCACCAATCAAATGACGAGCATCAAGAGTATGTCAAGTTAATACTTTTCCCTTTTACCTTGGTGGACAATGCAAGAAGATGGCTGTATGACCTACCCGAGGGGAGT